>NW_024870882.1:5982500-6226944 GCF_019054845.1 Dipodomys spectabilis | reverse complement strand
CATGCACCCTTTGAAGGACAAAATACATAACACTTTTTTTTGTCGGTCACGGGGCTTGAAATCTGGCCTGAATACAGTCCTTCAGCTCTTCAGCTCAAGGCTAGTGCTCTAAACTTGAGCTACAGCGACACTTCCAGTTGTCTGGTGGTTTATTGGAGATCAGAGTTTCAGTGACTTTCCTGCCAGGGCTGGCTTTGAACCACTATCTTCAAATCTCAGCTTCCAGAGTAGTTAGGATTAGAGGCATGAGCCACTGGTGCCCGGCTCCAAATAACCCTCTTTACAGGACTCAGCACACAGCATCCTGTGAAAGACTCATCACCCAGAACCCAATGCAAGACTCAGCACACTGCACCCTGTGAAGGACTCAGCACATAGCATCCTGTACAGGACTCAGCACACAGCACCCCGTGAGGGCTCCAGCATTCCAGGAAGGACTCATCACATAGATGCATCCCACAAGCTGTCATTAGTATTAGGGTGCTTTCATCAGTATCACCATTCTTTCAGAAACACATCACAAATTGCACAAAGTTCACATCTAATGATTCAGAGTAGCATTTTTGGGGGGGGAGTCAGCCACAGGGATTGCACTGAAATGTTGGGGGTACTGTCCTAAGATCTTTTGCTCAAGGCTAGAGATCTATCACTTTGATCCACAGCTCAGAGTTTCACAGACATCCTGCCAGGACTGGGTTTTAAATACACCAGTGTCAGATCTCAGCCCCCGAGTAGCTTAGATGACAGGGGTGAGCAAGCCAGCAGCATCTGGTTCTGTGGGGGCTGAGTTGCAGTCGTATACCTCTGAGTAAGTCAGGTTAGATGGCAGCTGTCAGCACCAGACTCCCGGCTGGCTCTATGATGAGGTATTTGAAGTCCTATCCTTATAGAGTTGCAGTCACAACATTCAACATTTTTTCATGCCCATCCTGGACCTTGAATAAGAGTCTAGAAACAGTCCCTAGGCTTTTATGCTCAAAGCTAATGCTCAACTGCTTGAGCGAGAGCACAACTTCTGGATTTTTATGTGCTTGTGATAGTGAGGAATCGAATCCAGGGCTTTGTATGTACTAGCTATCATTATACCGCTGAGCCCCAGGAGTGACAAGTGTATGAACAGATAAATGTGTAGATTGGCATATATGTATATGTATATACATATATATATATATACACATATATGTATGTATAAGACAAGAGAAATGTGTCTGTATATTATGAAATTACATATATTATATTACTATCCATTATTGACATTCAAATTATTCCTTCCACTTTTAAGTATCATGGTTGAATACATAGTAAAGTATTAATTGAAAATTAATCAATGTAATAAAATTGTTGTGTATAATTTTATGGTATACTCATACACTAACTACTAATTTGTTACTTTTATAAAATTCAATTCGAATTGATGTACATGCAAATGGGTTTCTTGGACTCTCCCGCCAATATTTAGTGGCAGCCCTGGGATGCAACCCTCCAGGCCTAAGTTATGGTTTTGGTTTTGGCGTCCCTAATAGCCAGCCAAACATCAGCATGCAATGTCATGTACACTTTCAGGGCTTTGTCATTTACACGCAGGATGGTCACAATGCAAAGGGAAAAAAAGTAAAACCACCTTCTTGAATTTCTCCATTTTATCATTTTCCTATTTATTTTATCTCTTGCCAACCCCAATATTTGAACTTGGGTCCTAGAATCCCAGGGCCAGCTGTGGCAGAGATGCCAAGACCTGAGTTCAAGCCCCGTGCTTGGCAAAAAAAATAATAAAATAAAATAATCCATGGCTTGGAATTTGCACCATTTTTCTGGCAGGCCTGGGATTTGAACTCGGCATCTGGGTATCTCTGTGTCACTGTGGGTGAAGGAGAAGCTCACCGTCCTTGAAGACAAGAAATTCAAACCAGTTCCCAGGGCCTGAATTGAAGCTCCAGCACTGGAAAAAATACACACATGAGTTTAGTGAATATGATGTTTATTACCTTTATTCATTTATTATTATTACACATATAACATTTCGTTTATTACATCCTATCATACATGATATATTTGGATATGAATTATACATCATACTGAGACCCAGGACTTTTTTTTAGGAAAAAAATATGTCAAAAGTATCTTTTTACTACATGAATAAATTTTTGGCAATGCTGGGATTTCAACTCACGGCCTACAATGTCCAATACATAAATGGAGTCAAAGTCTTAGCACACCAACCTCTGGCAAACTGAGATGCAAGGAAGTTCTAAGGACCTGTTACCTGTTATCAAGCCACAGTAGTTCCCAATAGATATATATATATGTGTGTGTGTGTGTGTGTGTGTGTGTGTGTGTAGATTGCTGTATGCTGTGTATATATATATATATATATATATATATATATATATATATATATATATATATTTGTGTAGAGAGAGAGAATATGAGGATATTATTAAATTTTATATATATATTTACCAATAATTAGTTATTAAGTTATGTCTCCATTTAATGATATATAGTTACCAATAATTAGTTATTAAATTATGTCTCTGTTTAATGAAGTATCATGGTTGAATACTTATGAAAGCATTAATTAAAAATTAATCAATATCCTTCCATTAGGGAAATCATAACATGGTGCTAGAATAGAAGATATAAATCCAATGATTTATGTGTGGCTTTCTAAAATAGAATCATGAATTTACTGCAAATTTAATTACTTTTATAACATTCCACTTTCCTTCACATAAATAGGAATGAGTTTGTCAGGAGCTCCCTCCATTTCTGTGTGGCAGTTCTGGGGCTCAAACTCCAGGCCTGGGAATTTTACTTCGAATGCAAACCATTGGAATGACACTGAAGATTTCAGATTGTCATGATTAAAAAAAGAACAAGAAGAAGCAAAGAAAGCCAGGTGTCAGTGGCTCCTGTTTGTAATCCTAGCTCCTCAGGAGCCTGAGATGTAGAGAATGCCAATTTGAATGCAGCCAGGGCAGGAAAGTCTACAAAACTCTTATTTCTAAGAGATCACAGGAAAATATCCCCATGTGTTGGGGCTGTGGCTCAAGGGCAGAGTGCTACTCTTGAGAAAGAGGAGATTAAGGATAGGGCCTAGGCTCATATTTCAACCTGAGACCTGCCAAAGAAAAAAAGAAGGCAATAACTCCGTGTCTCTGTGTATGTATGGATGATGTATGGATGATATGCATTCAGCAGGTTGCCTATGACCAGACCAACAACATGTGAATGCTGGGACAAGCCCTCAGAGAGTACTAAGCCAGTAGCTTGAACAAAGCATCCTTCTCTGCCATTTAATAACTGAAGCCCAGAAGGCTTGCCTTGGCTGATGTATTCAACGGGTTCATTATGTTCTGGCTGAGGTGTCCCATTGGGACATCTAGCAGCCAGCCACTGCCTCCAGGGAGACCACTGTTCCTAGGCTGTAGGTATTGTGGAAGGTTCTGGCTCCATATTCCCTATCCCTCTGTAGGACTTGAGCCTAGATCTCTGGGGCCTGGTGGCTATCACTCATTCATCATTCCTCATTGCCGAGTCCCACTCTGGTCCCAAATCCTGGCAAAGATTTGAAATGCCCATCGATTTCTGTGCTGAAAAGAGTATGCCAATAAATCCCACCCTCATAGTTCCTGTTAGAAGTAAGCATTGGGCTGTGAATGTGGCTAAGTGGTAGAGTGCTTACCAAGCAAGCATGAAGCCCTGAGTTGGATTCCTCAGTATCACATAAGCAGAAACAGCCAAAAGTGTCACTGTGGCTTCAGTGATAGAATGTAGCCTTGAGCAAAAGCAGCTCAGGAACATGCCTAGACCCTGAGATCAAGCCACAACACTGGCAAAAAAATGTGAGCTTGGTGAGACATACACTTCTGGAACTCAGAGGAGAGCCAAGGTAGGTAAGAGGTAGAGGGCAGGTGGTGGTGGCTCACCCCTGTAATAATAGCACTCAGGAAGTTGAGATCTGAAGATTATAACTGCAAGCCTGTGCAGGTAGGAAAGTCTATATGAGACTCTTTTCTCCAATTAAGCACCAAAAAAACCAGAGCTGTGGTACAAGTAGTTGAATGCTATCCTTGAGCATAAAAACTCAGGGATAACATCAAGGCCATGAATTCTAACCCCAGGACTGGCACACACACACACACACACACACACACACACACACACACACACACACACACACACACACACACCCCAAGATACAGCATTTGACAGTCAGCCTGCACTAGTTCGATCTCTAGCAACTCAGTATTTAAAAAAGTGAGAGAAAGGAAGGAAAGATTCGCTCCAGGAGGTGATATGACCAGTGCCAAAATTCCACAGGAGTTCTAAGATGTGGAACAAGACAGAGGGCCTAGGGAAGAAGGTGCAGAGCATGTGCAAAGGTCCTGAGGGGTGGTGTAGAGCAGGTGGTGTGGGTGGAATGAAGGTTCTATGGCCTCAGACAAGTCTGGCAGAACACTGAAGGCAGGGTCAAGGTTTGTACTTGAGTCACAGGTAGGGCAGAGGGTGGCGTCCCAGAATGGGGCTCAGGGGAAGATTAGCTTGACATTTTACCAAAGACCCCAGCCAATTTCTGTGGCTGGAAGCCTATTTTACACAGCTCCTGACCTTCAGGCCCCCTTTGCCTGGAGGAGTCAGGGCAAATGAAGGGAAGAACTCTTGCTCAAGAGAAGCTTCTACCCAATGCCTCCAGTGGCTAAACCCCTGTAAATCCTAGCTATTCAGAAGTCTGAGATCAGAGATGGTTGGTCAAAGCGAGTTCAGTGGAGGAAAATTAGTGACACTCTTCTATCCAATGAACTACCAAAATCCAGAAATCAAGCTGTGGCTCAAGTGGTAGAGTACCAGCCTTGAGGGAAAAAGTTAAGAGACCAGAGCCCAGACCCTGAGTTCAAGCCCCGGTACTGGCACAGAAAAAAATAAAGAAAGTTTTCAGGAGATCCCAGTACACTGTGGTGAAAGGCCATTATCAGCTGGGCGCCTGTGGCTCATGCCTGTCATCCTAGGTATTCAAGCCTGAGACCTGAGGATCAATCAAAATTAAAAGCTGGCTTGGGCAGACTCTTATGTCCAATGAATCACCAAAAAGCTGGAAAGCAGAGCTACTGTATTTCAAGTGGTACAGCACCAACCTTGTGAAAACAAGCTAAAGGATAGCACCTAGGCTCTGAGTTCAAATCCCGGTAAACACACACACACACACACACACACACACACACACACACACACACACACACACACACACACTAATATCCTTAATAGGTGCCAGTGGCTTATCCCAGCAATCCTAGCTACTCAATAGGCTGAGATCTTAGGATGGCAGCATGAAGCCAGAACAGGTAGGAAAATCTATGAGATTCTTATCTCCACTAAACTACTAAAAAAAGATGAAAGTTGAGCTCTGGTTCAAGTGGTAGAATGTTAGCTTTGAGCAACAGAAGCTCGGGGACATTGCCTAGGCCCTGAATCCCAGCTCTAAGATTTTTTTTAAAAGTCATCCTTTGCCACCCCCCAAGGTCATAAATCCTGATTTTGGTCATCCTAGACCTCACATCCACTCCTGCCACTTCCACAGTACTGACACAAGTGGCCAGTGTGTGGCCAACACTGGGTTAAGAAGTGAAAGTACATAAGGGGGTGTATAGCCAGGTCAACACTAATACCCCAAAACAATGAGGTATTGGCCATACCAGTCTCTCATCCCCCAGTTCCCTGGCCCTGGAATCTAAAGTTTGTGCCTCTGTATTCTGAGCATCTGCAATTTTTTAGAAGAACCTGAGAGGCCCAGTTGGGGCCGGAAGATAGACTGTCCTGTGATAAAGTACATTTACATTTCCTAGACACTGACCTATACTTCCAAGCCACCTTGGCCTCACCTCCCATGTAGCCCTAGACCCTCCTTGCTTGGGCAGCCTTCAGTCAGCTGTCAATCTCGAGTTGGCCAGAGCCACCAGCAATCCCTGATTCCCCACTCCACTGCCAGCCTGATGAGAGGGATGTGCAGTCAGAGGCCCAGCTGAGGAAAAGGAAAGGACATCACATGACTGAGGCCCTCCCTCTCAGGCAGAGGAAACCCTAAGCCAGCTGGCATCACTGACCCAGAATCCCCTGGAGGCGGCCAAATATTGGGACAGCGAGACTTGTGCCCCAGAGAAAAGTTGGAACACAGGCCTGTGGCAATTTAGGACTCGTTGTAGACCCTGATAGGGGGCTAACAGCAAGGTCGGTGTGAAGGAGGGGCACCATCTGAGGTCAGAAAGAGGCAGACCAGCAACCAGGAAGGGGACAGAAAGAGACGAAGGAAAATTACACACACACACACACACACACACACACACACACACACACACACACACACACACACACACACACAGATATTCCAAGCCCTTAGCAGTTCCTGAGAACAAAACCATGAACTCCCTCTATTAGGATCACATCCAACCCCTGAGAAGATGGCACTATCATACTCCGACTAACTGTAGACACAGCATTGAGACTCTCATATCTGGAATGCTCATCACCCAGCATGGAATTTCCTACCGTACACACTGCAATGTGGAAAACTCAGCCAACCTCTTTGTTTATTGTTGGTCATGGGGTTTGAACTCTGGGTCAGGGAGCTGTCCTTCAGCTCTTCAGCTGAAGATGAGCACTCTACAATTTGAGCCATAGTGCCGTTTCCTGTTTTCTGGTGGCTCATTGTATATCAAGACCCACAGACATTCCTGCCCAAGCTGGCTTTGAACCGTGGTCTTTACATCTTAGCTTTATGAGTAGCTAGTATGACAGTTGTGAGCCACAGCAGGCGCCAGATTCATCAATCTTCATATACCCAGAGGAAACCAAATTCATCAGGCCACAAACTTCTTGCAACTCTTTACTTCAGTCTTTGACACCCAGCATCCAAATCCATCCTTCATTAGGGAGAATACAGACACAACAATCCCACCCATGCACCCATTTGCCCACTTCCTGCCTGCCATAGGCTTCGACCACTTGAGTTCTTCATAAGGCCCCATCCATTCTACTGTGGCTTCAAACTGGTGCAAACTTGCTGAGTTCTTAGAAATGTCTGTAAAGTGAGGCCAGCACCTGGTCTCTCAATCACTACACCCTCCCACACACACCTCTACATCTTTGCAGGAAGATGTTTTACTTTCTTTTTTTCAATTGTGGGCTTGAACGCTGGGCCTGGGTGCTGCCCCTGAGCTCTTCAGCTCAAGGCAAGCACTCTACTACATGAGCCACAGCACCCCTTTCAGGTTTCTGGTTGTTTGTTGGAGATATGAGTCTCAGGGTCCTTCCTGCCCAGTCTGGCTTTGAGCCGTGATCCTCAGATCTCAACTCCTGAGTACTTAGGATGACAGCCATGAGCAACTGGCACCCAGCAAAACATATTTTTCAATGCCTGTCATCCTATCCTCTCAGGAGACTGAGATCTGAGGATTGCAGTTGGATGCCACCCTTGGTAGCATAGTGCATGAGAACTCTTTATCTCCAATTAAACACCCAAAAAACCTGGAAGTGGAGCTGTGGCTCAAGCAGTAGAGGGCTCACCTTGAGCTGAAGAGCTGAGGGATAGTGCCCAAGCCCAGAGTTCAAGCCCCATGCCTGACCAAAAAAGTATTCAGTTTTCACTAACAAGTAGGAACAAATATGAGAGATTGAATAGTAACTAGAGCATTATCATTATATTTATTTCTCAGTGATCATTCTTGTAATAATTAATGAGAGTTTTCCAGCCAGGTAAAACTTGAGAGTTAGTCAGGTAATGGATTAGATGGTAAGTAAATCTGAAATTGTTTTAGGGTACAGGGGTTCAGAAAAACGTAGGATCATTGGAAACTACAGTATTTTTCCTGATAAGAGAATTTGAGGACAAATAATACTTCATGTTAGGAAACAAGATAACTTCAGAGGTAAAGTCAGAAAATTTGTGGGAATTAGGACAAATTGAAACGCATTTCCAAAGTGCAAACTGGAGTATCCATTAGAATGATTAAAAACTAGAGTTTTTTTGTTAAACATTAGAATTGGACTATCATTAGAGTGAAAGTTTGGTTTCAGTTCCAGCTGGACTTAGAGTTAGCCTTAGGGAAATGGAAAGTTTAGGGCCAAACTGAAAGTAAATCTTCGAATAACAAATCTAGCTAGAATTAGGATGAATGTGAAGTAAGAAACTGATAATAATATTAAGATTAGGATATGATTAATGCGAGGGTTAGCCTCAATATTCCAGTTAGGGTTCGGGTTAAAATATGGCAAGATACTGAGTAAAACTACAAACTATTTTTAGAAAGATGAGTTGAATCAAAGTTAAGATGAACAAAAACTAATGTATTTGTATGGCTTCTAGAATCCAAAGGCTATTAGTTCTAGGGTTAGGGTTACTGTTCTAGTTCAGGTTAGACTTAGGCTTAGGGAAGGGTAAGCTTTAAGGTAAAACTGAGTTTTCTGCTAATATTTTCAAGTAAAATAAGTTTGAGATTTAACAATAACTACAGAGTTTTACTAAGTTTCCTCTTTAAGGTTGAATTGGGTTAAATTTAGAGTTAGGTTTCTAGTAAGATTTATATATAGTTAGTGTTAGGTATTGAAGTATATTTTAAATAAACCTTCAACTTCTTTTTGGAGATATAGTTCAGTGGAAACTGTGATAGTTTTCATGATATGAAGACTTGAGGTTAATGATTCATAATAGGGAACGATTTCAGAGTCCAAGTCAGGGAATCTGTAGGATTTGGAACAAACTGCAAATCATTTCAAGGACAATGAGTATCTGTTAGAATGTGTCTAAACTCGAGTGTTTTTCATTAATTTTAGGATTGGGTTACTATTATCATCAAGATTACTCTTAGGGTTCTGTCCAAGATTAGAGTTAGGATTAGGGAAATGGAAGGTTGAGAAATTGAGTGACTTACTTTCTTTGTGTATATATATGCACTATTCTAAGGCTTGAACTCAAGGCTTGGCTTCTGCCCCTGAGCTTTTTGCTGTAGGCTAGCATTCTACCACTTAACTCATGATTCCACTTCCAGCTTTCTTTGAAAGTGAATTGGAGATGAGAGTCTCACAGACGTTCCAATCTAAGCTGACATTGAACTGAGATCCCCAGATCTCTGCCTTCTGATATAAGGTAGGATTAATGCATGAGCTACTAATGCCAAGAAAAGTGCCCAAATTATACGTATTGTTTTTACTTGTGTTCGAGATTGAGACTTGAATTCATTATCTGACAACTTTGCTCACTAAGTAGCATTCTGCCACTTGAGCCATATCTTCAAAAGTGATTATTTTAAATAGCTGGAAATCATTAAATTTTCTTCAAATGGTATGTATCATTAGTGTTGTTCTAAAACTTATCCTAATCAAAAAGATTTATTGACCCTAGAGATTATCTGAGCAGATTCTCATGCTTTGCTTCTAATTGCATAACATTTTAGGGACATGATTTTTTAATTATTATTTTAAGTAGCAAAGCAGTTATCATTAAATGAAGCAGTTTATGTGTACAATATACCTTGATCAATGTCAACCCTTTCAACATTCTCATCCATCCCTCCCCTATACAGCTCTTCCTTCACTCTTCTTAATTTTGTAGGATATTTACTAGATTCCTCTCTGCATTTTACCCCTTTTCTCCTATTCAATCTTCTACCTTTTCCCACTTCACTCCTCTATTGACTACCCACTTCCATATGATCCAGCAATTCTACTCCTGGGCATTTACCCAAAAGATTACAAACCAGGATATAGTAACGTTTTCAGCACAACCATGCTTACAGAATCAGTCCAAATACTCCTCAAGAGAGAAATGAACCAAGTAAATGTAATACACCCCCCCCACACACACTCATACACACACACACACACACACACACACACACACTGGAAATTCTACTTACCCATCAGAAGAATATTGTACCATTTGTATCTCTCATTTCTCATTTCATCTGTCTGGTATCTCATTGCCATTGTATTGTCCCTGTACTGCAGTAACTGACACATGCAAACTGCTGTAAAAGATTTTCAGGTTATGGGCTAACCATAGATTCCTGAGTATGAGTTCTCTGCTCATTCTCTTTGTCTATTCATGCCTTTGAGGAGTGGTTGTACAGATTCATTTGAACCATTTGCTACACAGAAAAGAGATGAACCATACATATATATGTATGTATATATATATATATATATATATGATTATATACATACACACACATATATATATATATACAAACATGAATATATGCACACATATGGATATATATTAAATACTTGAGTACATTTTATGTTTTCTAGAATTACGGAGCTAACAAACATCGCATGGATTTTCCTACCTTTTCAACTTTTTCAAAACCTAAAGAACTTTGTCTCTTTTGAAATACCCAATTTTTTTTTTTTTTTTTTTTACTATATATTTGACTTTATTTTTTTTTTTTTTAAATTTTATTTTATTTTATTTGAGAACATACTGTACAGAGGGGTTACAATTACATGGGCAGGATAATGCATACATTTCTTACCAAGCATTGCATCCTCCTCCTTTGTTTACCCTTCACCTCCCTTCCCAGCCTCCTCCCTCCCTCCCACCCAATCATACCCCCCCTCCCCCCCCCCTCACCGACATTGTAAAGCTGGTTTTGACATGACATTTTGTACTTCTCATTGTTGCAACAGGTCCACCTGAATCCTTAAACGACTTGTTTGCCCCCGTCTCCTCCACATGTTATACTGACATCAAATATAGTGAAAGCAGGGGTTACACTGTGGGGGAGGGACATACAAAGCAACAAAGAAATAATCTTATAAATGCATTAGAAACACATGCATGAAAGAAACAAAAACATTAAAATACATATTTGAGGTTTTGTTTTCCTAACATCACATTATCTGACTTTTTCCGCTTGACTCATACCTATACTAGATATTGCAAATAAGGGAAACCATGGGACCTATGTTTCTTTGGGCCTGGCTTACTTCACTTAATATAATTTTTTCCAAGCCTTTCCATTTCCTAACAAATGGGGCAATGTCATTCTTTCTGATGGAGGCATAAAATTCCATTGTGTATATATACCACATCTTCTTGATCCATTCATCTACTGAGGGGCATCTGGGTTGGTTCCATGTCTTAGCTATGGTAAATAATGCTGCAATAAACATAGTTGTGCTGGTAGCTTTAGTGTGGCCTTGTTTGTGATCATTTGGGTAAATGCCCAAAAGTGGGATTGCTGGGTCGTTGGGGAGCTCTATGTGGAGTCTTTTGAGGAACCTCCATACTGCTTTCCAAAGTGGTTGAACAAGTTTACATTCCCACCAACAATGAAGTAAGGTTCCTTTCTGTCCACATCCCCTCCAGCATCTGTTGTTGTTAGAGTTCTTGATTTTTGCTGTTCTAACTGGAGTGAGGTGATATCTCAATGTTGTTTTGATTTGCATTTCTTTTATGGCTAGGGATGTTGAACATTTCTTCATGTGTCTATTGGCCATCCTTCTTTCTTCTTCAGAGAAGCTTCTCTTTAAGTCTTTCGCCCACTTACTTATTGGGCAGTTGTTTCTTTGAGGATTTGTTGTTGGGTGGTTTAATTTTTTGAGTTCCAAGTATATTTTAGATATGAGACCCTTGTCCGTTGTATGGCTAGTAAAGATCTTCTCCCAGTCCGTGGGCTTTCTATTGATCTTGCTAGCTATGTCATTTGCCCTGCAGAAGCTCTGCAACCTTATACAATCCCATTTGTCCAGCCTTTCTTTGATTTGTTGTGTTTCCGGGTCTCTATTCAGAAAATTTCGGCCTGAGCCAAGGAGACCCAGGGTTTCTC
Source organism: Dipodomys spectabilis (assembly GCF_019054845.1). Taxonomy (NCBI): domain Eukaryota; kingdom Metazoa; phylum Chordata; class Mammalia; order Rodentia; family Heteromyidae; genus Dipodomys; species Dipodomys spectabilis. The sequence goes on along the minus strand of NW_024870882.1, from coordinate 6,215,122 downwards.
CTATTCCATCCTGTAATGTTTTCAGAGTGTCTGCTTTGAGTTCAAGGTCTTTGATCCATTTGGAGTTGATTCTGGTGCAGGGTGATATATAAGGATCTAGCTTTAGTTTTCTACATGTAGTTAACCAGTTTTGCCAGCACCATTTACTGAAGAGGCTGTCTGTCTTCCATTCTATTGTTTTAGCTCCCTTATCGAAGATTAGATGGCTATAGGTCTGTAGGTTCATTTCTGGGTTTTCAATTCTATTCCATTGGTCCTGAGGTCTGTTCTTATGCCAATACCAAGCTGTTTTGATTACTATGGCTTTATAGTAGAGTTTGAAATTTGGTATTGATATTCCTCCAGCAGTATTCTTTCCGTTGAGGAGCGTTTTTGCTATTCGGGGTCTTTTATTGTTCCATATGAATTTTTGGATTGCCTCTTCTATTTCCTTGAAGAATGAGTGTGGAATTTTGATAGGTATTGCGTTGAATTTGTAGATAGCCTTGGGAAGTATTGCCATTTTCACGATGTTAATCTTTCCAATCCAGGAGCATGGGAGGTTTTGCCATTTTTTAAGTTCTGTGTTGATTTCCTTTTTCAAGATTTTAAAGTTTTCATCATAGAGGTCCTTCACTTCTTTAGTTAAGTTAATTCCTAGGTATTTTATTTTTTGTGAGGCTATTACAAATGGAGTTGCTTTCCTAATTTCAGCCACACTTTTCTCATTGTTGGCATACAGAAAAGCCATTGATTTTTGGGGGTTAATTTTATAACCTGCTACTTTGCCAAAGTTTTGAATCAGCTTGAGTAATTTGGGAGTGGAGTCTATGGGATTCTTTAAATACAAGATCATGTCATCTGCAAAGAGGGAGAGTTTTATTTCTTCTTTCCCTATTTGGATCCCCTTTATGTCTGCATCTTGTCTTATTGCTGTAGCTAGGCATTCTAATACTAGATTGAAAAGAAGTGGAGAGAGTGGGCATCCTTGTCTTGTTCCTGAGTTAAGAGGAAATGGCTTTAGTTTTTCACCATTGAGTATAATGCTGGCTGTAGGTTTGTCATATACAGCCTTTATTGTATTGAGGAATGTTCCATGGATTCCTAATTTTTCCAAAACCTTCATCATAAAGGGGTGTTGGATCTTGTCAAATGCTTTTTCTGCGTCTATTGAGATAACCATGTGGTTCTTATTCTTGCTCCTGTTGATGTGATGAATAATATTAATTGATTTGCGTATATTGAACCAGCTTTGCATCCCTGAAATGAATCCTGTTTGATCGTGGTGTATGATTTTTTGGATGAATTGTTGAAGTCGATTGGCCAAAATTTTGTTGAGAAGTTTCGCATCAATGTTCATCAAAGAAATGGGTCTATTGTTCTCTTTCTTTGATGAGTCCCTACCTGGTTTTGGGATGAGGGTTATGATGGCTTCATAGAATGTGTTCGGTAGTGAGCTTTCTCTTTCAATTTCATTGAAGAGTTGGAGGAGAATTGGTGTGAGCTCTGCTTTGAAGGCCTTGTAAAATTCCGCTGTAAAACCATCTGGTCCTGGACTTTTCTTAGCTGGGAGGTCTCTTATTGCTGTTTCTATTTCAATGCTTGATATGGGCCTGTTAAGATAGTTTACCTCATCTTGGTTTAGTTTTGGCATGTCAATATTTGCTAGGAAGAGGTCCATTTCTGTCAAGTTCTCAAACTTATTAGCATAAAGTTTTGAGAAGTATTCCCTTATAATGTTCAGAATCTTGCTTGTTTCCGTGGTGATGTTTCCATTCTCATCTCTGAGTTTATTAATTTGGGTGTGTTCTCTTCTTTTTCTGATAAGATTTGCTAAGGGTTTGTCAATTTTGTTAATTTTTTCAAAGAACCAACTCTTTGTTTTGTTGATTCTTTCTATAGTTTTTTTGGATTCTAATTCATTTAATTCTGATTTAATTTTGATTATTTCTTTCTGTCTACTGGATTGGGGTTTATCTTGCTGCTCTTTTTCAAGGAGGTTTAGATGTGTCATTAAATTGTTAGTTTCAGATCTCTCCAATTTGTTGATGTAGGAGCTCAGAGCTATAAACTTGCCTCTGAGTACTGCCTTTGCTGTGTCCCAGAGGAGCTGGTATTTTGTGTGTTCATTTTTGTTGAATAGCATGAACATTTGAATTTCCTTTCTAATCTCTTCCATGACCCACTCATGATTCAGCAGTGTGTTGTTCAGCCTCCATGTGATACCGGACTTTCTTTGGTGGCTTTTGGTGTTGAGTTCTAGCTTTATTCCCTTGTGGTCAGAGAGAATGCAAGGTATAACTTCAATGTTTCTGAATTTAGACAAGTTTGCTTTGTGGCCTAAAATGTGGTCTACTTTAGAAAACGTTCCATGTGCTGCTGAGAAAAACGTGTATTCTGATGCTGCTGGGTGAAATGTTCGGTAAATGTCTGTTAAGTCTAATTGATCTATGCAGCTGTTTAGATCTGCGGTTTCTCTGTTGAGTTTTTGCCGAGTTGATCTATCTAGTGGGGAGAGTGGTGTGTTAAAATCCCCAACGATTAATGTCTTTGGATCTATATGGGATTTGAGGGAAAGTAGTGTTTCTTTGATAAATTTGGGTGCTCCATTGTTTGGCGAATAGATATTTAGAATTGTAATATCCTCCTGAAGGAGAGATCCTTTAATTAGTATGTAGCGACCTTCTTTATCTCTTTTCATGAATTTTAATTTGAAGTCTATTTTATCTGATATTAGGATTGCAACTCCCGCCTGTTTATGCGGTCCGTTTGCTTGGTAGATTTTGTTCCAGCCTTTAACATTGAAAATGTGTTTGTTTTTATGGGCAAGATGTGACTCCTGCAGGCAGCAGATAGAAGGGTCTTGTTTTTTAATCCAACTAGACAGTCTATGTCGCTTAATTGGAGAGTTCAGTCCGTTAACATTAAGAGATAGGACTGAGAGGTATTTGGGAGTTCCTGCCATGTTATCTACCTTCTTGGGGGCTGCGAAACCTGGGTTCTTCCTATGGTTCTTGGATTCTCAGTTTGGGTGCAGTTTCTTGGCCTTTATTGCGGTCTTGTTGGTTTTCTATGTGTAGGACATCTTTAAGAATCTTTTGTAGGGCTGGTTTGGTGGAGATGTATTGTTTCAATTTTTCTTTGCTATGGAAGGTTTTTATTTGGCCTTCAGTTATGAAGGAGAGTTTAGCTGGGTACAGTATTCTTGGTTGATAGTTGTTTGTTTTTAGGGCATGGCATACATCATTCCAGGCTCTTCTTGCTTTGATTGTCTCTGCTGAGAAATCTGAGGTGATTCTAATTGGTTTCCCTTTATAAGTGATTACCCTTTTCTCCCTGACAGCTTTAAGGATCTTTTCCTTGTTCTGAGTTGATCCTGTGTGGATTATAATGTGACGGTGGGATGTCCTATTCTGGTCTGGTCTATTTGGGGTTCTAAAGGCTTCTTGTATCTGGACAGGCCTATCTTTTTGCATGTTTGGGAAGTTCTCTGCTAGGATCCTGTTAAACAGATTTCCTAGACCATTAACTTCTGTTTCTAGGTGTTCCTCTACACCCATTATCCTTAGATTAGGCCTTCTGATGGTGTCTTCCAGGTGTTGGATAGATCTATCATATTTCTTGGACTTGTCTTGGATGGTTGTATGTTCTTTCTCTATAATATCTAGGCTGTCTTCAATCCCTGAGATTCGATCTTCTGCATGGTCTAACCTGCTGTCAAGACTCTCTACTTTGTTTTTTATCTCTTTTCCTTCTAGTTGGTCAGCTTTGATGGCTTCAAGTTCTTTGTTGAAGCTCTGTTTTAGGTCTTGTATGAATTTCTTTACTTCCTTAATTTGGTGTTCAGTGTTTGTCCTCAAATCACTTAGTTGATTGGTTATGGTTTCTTTGGGCTCCCATTCCTTCTGTTGGGTTCCATTCAGCATTCCCTTTGTGGTCTCCCTGACTTCCTTCAGCTCTTTGTTAATGGATTCCATGAATGCCTTTAGTGATCTTTGTGTGTTCTCTACCTGGTCTCTCAATTCCTGTATTACTCTTTGATTAGCTTCCTCCCGTTTGTGGGATTCCTGCAGATCTCTTTGAGTGTTCTCAGCCTGCTCACGCCATTCCTCCCTTTCTCTTTGAGTATTCTCAAGTTGTTCACGCAACTCCTGTATCAGTTTTTGAGTAGCTTCCTCACGCTTATGATATTCCTGTATAAACTTCTGGGATGCCTCCTCTCTCTCCCTATCACGCTCATACAGAGTCCTTTGTACGTTGTCAAACTTTTCATTTATCATGTTTGCCACCAGTGTTTGTAGAGCTGTTTGGGAACTCTCCTCTGGATTATTCATTATTTGTTCTAACCCCTGATTATCAGGATTGGGAATTGAGATACCCGAATTTGCCATTTTTCTTGTGTTTTTCCGGCTTACTCTGCCCATTTGAGATGAAGATAGCACCAGTTTTGTGCTAGAACACTATCTTAAGGCAACCATCCACCAAAGTTTGCATTTGTACAGTCAATAGTCTACAGATACAATCTAGTTCAACAGATACATCTATTCGACATCAAACAACTATATGTTAAAGAACTTCGAACCGCAGAGAAGAATTTGGAAAGCCAGAAATTATTAGGGTTAGGAAGAGATGTGGGTAAAAAATAGGAATAGATTGGTATGGGGAGGCACAGGGAGAGTTAACTATGTCCTAATCACAATGCAGGAAATAGGTTGGGTAGGATGTAAGTAGAGAGAGAGAGAAAAAGAAGAAAGGGAAAGAGGAATGAAAAGAGACCAGCAAAAAAATAGAAACGTAAAAATTAATGTTATTTTAGAGATTAAAAGACCATCTATTTATAGAGGAATATGAATATGTTGAGAGAAAGGGAGGGACATAGAGGAGATGAGAAAAACTTTAAAAAAATGCTTAAAATATTGTATAGGTATAAAGTACTGCTATTAGTGAATTTAAGTCTCAGAGGTTTTGAATTGAGTAATAAGTTTGTGGATTAAGTGTGTACACAATGGGGGATAGGGTCTACTGGTTAACTACGGGTTTATCTGAGGATGTGCAGGACAAGAGTTAAGTCACATAAAGATGAACAAAGAGGAAAAGATGGAAAGGATAGGAAAGTGAGAAGAAAAGATCAGAAGTTCAGTAGAGCTAGAAAAAAAAACAAAAAGATAATTAAGAATGAAAGAAAAAGAGAAAGAAGACAAGAAAAGAAAAGAAAACACACATTCACGTATTCCTAAAATAAAAATTATAAGAGGAGAAAAAAAAAAAAGTTAATGGAAAACAATTATTTTTTCAGAAGAGGCAAAAATTAAAGATTAATAAAAGTTTTAGAAAAGCAAAAAAATTTTTTTATATATATATAAGGTAACAAAAAACGAAAAAAAACAAAACAAGAAAAAGAAAAAAAGAAAAGAAGAAGAAAAAAAAAAAGTTCTTTGATTTTTTTTTTTTTTTTTTGGGAGGGGTGGGAAGAGTCCTGTATCTCCCTTTTGTCTGTAACCAGAGTCTGGTTGGAGTCTCTGGTCAGCTTGAGGTCCTGTGGCTTGATTGGTTTCTTAAGTCAGTTTGTTGGAACAGGCAGGAAAATGCTCTGCTTTACCCAAGATTTTGAGATCCCCCTCCCAGGTTAGTTTACTGGGAGGGTGATCTGCTTTGAGAATCACAAAAGAGGGGGATGCAGTGATGAGGCTAGGTTCTGGGTAGAGTTGAGGCCTTTCAAGGAACAGTAGCTTTTCCCTGGGGCTATTTTGTGAAAAAAAACTCACAGCACCCAGCCTGGAGCCATTCTCAGGGTTTCTGTTTTTCAATTGATTGTGGTGGCTGCTAGAGGGAGGGGCAGCCTCTGGCTCTGGCCACCCAGCGAGGAGAGCCACTCCAGTGGCTGGTGCCTGAGCTGGGCGACCCCTCCCTGGATGGAACTGAGTCTGTGAGGTCACCTCGCCGCCAAGTTCCTGTGACCTGCCAAATGACTAGCTCTATTCCAAGGCCTGAGCTGGAGCTAGCCGCTCCTCCGAGCTTTGTCAGTATCCAAGATGGAGATCACCGGTGCTGGGGGGGGAGGGGTGGCCTTCCCTCCTCTGCTCCCAGAGGAGTGAGGAAGTGGGGCTTCTACTCACGCGGAGTCTTGGATCTCGGGTCGTCTCTGGTCTGCAATGTGCAGGATGAAGTTGTCCGCTCCTTGTCGGTTCTTGCTGGTGTTGAGTAGAATCCGCTCGTCCGCTGCGTCTGGCTCCTTCGTCCCGGATTGCGTCTCAGGTATGCCTCCGCGGCGGTGGTCGCCGCTGCGACCCTGCCGCCGCAGCGGCAGCTGCTCAGATGTGTCTGCTTGGCTTCCCCTCTCTTGACTAACTCTCTGTCCTGTGATGGCACACTTGGTGTGATTCTCTGGCTTGGGACTGTTCACTGGAACTCTGAAACTGTTTTCTATGCAAGAGCTTGTTCAGATTCCAGCTTCTCCTCCGCCATCTTCCCGGAACTCCGATGAATACCCAATTTTTAAGATAGTATCACCATCTCTGATCTGTAAGTGGCCTTGAAATTAGATGTTCAAATAGGACAAAGTTATTTAGGCTTTTTGGTGGAAGAGAGGAGTATTGCTAGGGTTCTATTCAGGTGTTCTCTGCTTGCTAGATAGGACTTTAGTTGTATAGCAACAAGCAGTTCAATTACTTTTGCCATACTTCTGGTCCATTTTATTTACTTGAGGTCTTGAACTTTTTGCCCGGGTCTGATCTTAGATTGACTGAATGATCTTAGATTGCTTCTTATGTCTCCCACACAATTAGCTAGGATTACAGATGTGAACTACTATGGCCAGCTCATTTGTTGAGATGGCTGTCTTGGAAGTTATTTCTTTGGCCTGGCCTGAGACAAAGATCCTTGTCATTTCTGCTTCCCAATCAGCTGGGATTACAGATGGGGCTACTATACTTGGTGTACATGACACCTTCTGTTTTGTGTGTGTGTGTGTGTGTGTCGGTCGTGGGGCTTGAACACTGGGCTCGAGCATTGTCCCTGCACTCTTCAGCTCAAGGGGAGTGCTCTACCGCTTGAGCCACAGCACTAGCATTGATTTTATAGTGGTTTTATTGGAGATAAGAGTCTCACAGACTTTTTTTCTTGGACTGTCTTTGAACCGTGATCCTCAGATCTCAGCATCCTGAGTAGCTAGGATTACAGGCGTGAGCCACCGATTCCCAGCACACCTTCTATTTTTTAAAAGAGGTTTTCATTGTAAAAATGCTGTGTAGAGGGGTTATAGTACATGAGCAAGTTAATGAGTACATTTTCTATCAAGCATTGTTACCTCCTCCTTTGTTTTTCCCCTCCTCTTCCCTCCCACCTCCACAAATACACTCCCCTCTACTCCCTTCCCCTCTTCCCCACCCATATTGTAAAGATACTTTTTCAACATAGTGTCTTGTGCATCTCATTGTTACAATGTGTCAGCCTGTATCACTATTTATCTATTTTGTTTTGTCCCTTCCCCTCCCCAAGCTAGAGAAGGGTGTATACAAGATGCAGGGCACCAACACTAAATACAGTGGAAACAAAGATTAAACCATGGGGGAGGAACATAAAAAGAAAAAAAACACATGGTAGATTATAAATCCTATCTTGGGGTTCATTTCGCTTAACAGCATCTTATCTGGTCATATGGACATAGCTTTTGAAATTTTATGCTTGTCCCAGACATATAATAGTTATTGCAAATAAGGAAAACCATAGGACCAATGTTTCTTTGGTTTTGGCTTACTTCACTCGATATAAAGTTTTCTAAGACCTCACTTAGAGCCACCCTATGATCCAGCAGTCCCCATTTTTGGGCATTTACCCAAATGATCACAAACAAGACCATACTAAGCTACCGGTACAACTATGTTTATTGCAGCATTATTTACCATAGCTAAGATATGGAACCAACCCAGATCCCCCTCAGTCGATGAATGGATCAAGAAAATGTGATACACACACACACACACACACACACACACAAACACATACACACACTGGAATTCTATGCCTCCAATCAGAGAAAATGGCATCTCCCCATTTGCTAGGAAAGGGAAAGACGCAGAAACAATTATATTAAGTGATTAAGCCAGGCTTAAATAACCACAGGTCCCATGGTTAATCTTACTTGGAGTAACTTTGGTACCATATAAGAGGATGTTATGTGAAATGAACCCCAAGATAGGGACCCAAATGTTTTTTATTACATGCGATTCTTACCTCTATATAATCCCCCAAATAAAGTTGGAAGGGGAGCTGTCATTCAAATACAGAGCACAGACTTTGAGGGAAAAAGCCTAAGTGACAAGGTAAGGTCCTAAGTTTAAACCATAATATCAGCACTCAAAACAGTTGATTTCTTTTCCTTGAGGTTTTTATTAAATTGCTCCGTAAAATAATCAACGTTTTATTTATGTTTAGCATTACTATTAAAATCATGTTATATTTATTTATGTTATTCTTTATTTTCTTAAATTTTACTTGCACTTTAATATCCAGTAATGGTAAGAGATGATTACTGTTTCACAAGTTTTTATGTCAGTTGAATATATGGATGAGAGGTGCATACAAGGAGTTTGGACTGAAAATAGATATTTGCAAGGTCTTCACATAAGAAATGATAGTTGAAGGAGCTGTGGGCATGTATGAAATAAACTAAAGAAACCAGCAAGAAAAGATAAGGTATGATTCGGGAAAGCAAACAATTTTGGAAGAAAAACAAAGCAAGGAAAATATGGATCTTTTGGTAAGAACTTTGTAACACATCTACACATTTAATTCCTTATTTCTAGTGGAAGGCATTTCAGTTAACTTTATTTTACAAAGTTAAACATGAATGACATTTAATACTAACTGGCCTCTGTCTCAGGTAAGCAATTATTCTAGCCAGGTGCAAGGGCTCATGCCTATAATCCTAGCTACACAGAGAGCTGAAATATCTATATCATAGTTCAAAGCCAGTATGGAGAGGAAAATTGGTGAGACTTTACTGTGGCACTGTGGTTCAAAGTGGCAGCACTAGTCTTTAGTAATAAATGTCAGAGACAGAACCCAGGCCCTGAGTTCAAGCTCTCTGAAATTATTCTTAAAATACTAGTTCTCAGTATTTCTTCAATTTGTCTAGAAGAATGTTTTAACTTAGGAATTTTTTTTATTGCATGTTGTCAGAATTGATTTTTAAGATGTTCAGAGAAAAATTATTTATAGTAAGAACTGTTTTGTATTGCTTTGTATTACGTTTTGCTTCTATACCTATAGATCAGCTGGAAAGTAGATGGCCAAACCCCTCCTCCCTCCACCAAAGTTGTAAAGTTCATTTTTCGACATAATGACTTGTATATCTCATTGTTGCAATGTGTCCACCTGTACCCCTAGTTAAACGATTTGTTTATGCCCTTCCCCTACCCAAATTGTACCAACATCAAATACAGTGAAAGCAGGGGGAGAGACATAAAAAGCAATATAGATATCATCTTAAAAATATGTTAGAAACAACTGCATAAAATAAAAAAATTGAATACATATGTTGGGGTTCATTTCCCTAGCACCATTTATCTGAACTTTTTTGCTTGCCTCAGACATATACTAGTTATTGCAAATAAGGGAAGCCATGGGACCTATGTTTCTTTGGGTCTGGCTTACTTCACTTAATATAATTTTTCCAAGTCTTTCCATTTCCTAACAAATGAGGCAATGTCATTCTTTCTGATGGAGGCATAGAATTCCATTGTGTATATATACCACATTTTCTTGATCCATTCATCTACTGAGGGGCATCTGGGTTGGTTCCATATAATAGCTATGGTAAATAATTCTACAATAAGCATAGGTGTGCTGATAGCTTTACTATGATCTTGTTTGTGATCATGTGGGTAAATGCCCAAAAGTGGGATTGCTGGGTCATAGGGGAGCTCTATGTGGAGTCTTTTGATGAACCTCCATACTGCTTTCCAAAGTGGTTGAACAAGTTTACACTCCCACCAACAATGCAGTAAGGTTTCCTTCTGTCCACATCCCCTCTGGCATCTGTTGTTATTAGAGTATTTGATTAAAGCCATTCTAATTGGGTAAGGTGGTACCTCAATGTTGTTTTTATTTGCAATTCTTTTATGGCTAGAGAGGTTGAGTATTACTTCATGTGTTTATTTGCCATCCTTCTTTCCCCTTCAGTGAAGTTTCTCTTTAAGTCTTTAGCCCACTTATTTAATGGGCAGTTGTTTCTCTGAAGATTTGTTGTTGAGGGATTTAATTTTTTGAGTTCCAGGTATATTTTAGATATGAGACCCTTATCCGTTGTATGGCTAGTGCAGATCTTCTCCCAATCCATGGGCTTTCTATTGATCTGGCTAGCTATGTCCTTTGCCATGCAGAAGCTCTGCAATTTCATGAAATCCCATTTGTCCCATTTGTCTTTGATTTTTTGTATTTCTGGGTCTCTTTTAAGAAAATTTCGACCTGTGCCAAGGAGACCTAGGGTTTCTCCTATTCCTTCCTGTAATGTTTTCAGAGTAAGACTTCAAAATTTAAAGTTTCAAGTATTACAAGAAGATCTTTGATTCATGTTGAATGGATGTGAGTAGCTTGAGCTGTTGCATAATTCGTGTGTGTGTGTGTGTGTGTGTGTGTGTGTGTGTGTGTGTGTGTGTGTGTGTGTGTTGTAAGGGGGGTTATGTGTATCATTGACATCAAGGATAAGGAACTTGGTTCCTTTTTCTGAGATATACATTATGATGTTTCTTTGTTGGTGGTAGACTCTGATTGCTTGCCTTTTCCTGATGTGAACATTCTAGCTCAATTTTTCAATTAAAGTTTCTTAATTATTATTGAACATATAATGCTCTAATATTGCTTTGTCTTTAGTCTGCCATCTAGGATCTTCTTTCTGCTTAAATATTAACATTCAATATGAATTTTACCTCCTGACTAATTTTCCCTTTTATTTTGCATTTTGAAATAAGAATTATAATATCTTTGATCTCTGTATTCATGAAGAAAAACCATTTTGAATTCTCTATTTAATGTAATAACACCTGGACAGGTTTGTTAGCACCAAGACCTTAAATTTTCTTTTGTAGTTTTAGTTTAAAATAACCCTCCTCTATGTTTTTAGAATGGGTAGACAAAGAATTCCCACAATGCTTCACAACTTTTATCTTTCATTTTGTCTGTGCTTCCTTGACACTGCTAAATTGTTCTGGATACATGTATTAGCTACCCCAACCCCTGCAAAGCTGTTGCTGCTACCCAATTTACTGCCAATACAACTCAGCAATTACAGTCACAATTATCCTTTCCCTGGTATCCTATTCTCTGCTACTCATCTTGCTACCCATAATTCTTAACACCATGGTTCCAGCCACCTGATCTCTGACACCCCTGTCTCTGCTACCACATTCACAAACAAAGCAAAGCAAGAGTAGGCACAGACAGTCGACTTGGGTACTTTTCTTGCAGGCACAATGGGACGTTATTCCTCAGGTATTTAACATGAGGGACTAACTAGTGGTGGAAAGAAAAGACGTTACTCAGAGGGGACTAAAATCCAAGGATATCAACTTATAACTTGTTGCTAGGAAAAGCAGGCCCTAAGGTGAATGTTAATGAGAAAAGAAAATTTGACAAAATATTGGGGATGATATAAATAAAAATTTTAGCTTAATCTCTTCTACCAGTGATCTGAATTATTTTATGACATATATATGTAACTACTTTGCATTTTTAAAAGTATATTAAGATGCACATTTATGTGGTTCTTATATTAATTTATGGAATATTTTCATATGACCATGTTAATGATTCTCAATAGTTTATGCTTTATGAACTGCTCATGAGTCTGCCTTTCGCAATATGAATTGAGCTCTCTAACAATAAATGGAATTTCATTGTCAAATACTACAAGGATATTACTGAAGCAAATACCAAAATGAATGCTGGAACAAGAAAACTGAACAAATCTACAAGTTTGAAGGGAAGGGATCAGTGGTAAGGGCTACGATAAAAGAGAAATTCTTCACCATGTAATCTTTGTTGAATTACTAGCTTTTTTAACATTCTTAGAAAGCAGAACATGATTTTTGAATCTTGCCTTTTGGAACCGCTTTAATGAGTGGTTAAACAAAAAATTATCGAAATGACTGAAAATCCACTATTAGATTAACATTATACTCAAAGTTCCCTTGAGATGCAGGTAGGCTGGATTCCTTTTCTATTAAATTAATGGAATAATCTTCCTTTTGATTGGTTGGACAGTCCATGACAGTTGTTCCAAAACAAGAAAAGATACTGGAGAGAAAAAAAGAGGAAGGAGAGCCAAGGCTGCTGAAATTAGCATATTTCCCATTTGGACTTTAATGGGTTGTTACTACAAAGAATTAGAATTTCATCTTAAGATAATAATTTCAAAATGGATGTGCTAAAGGATAGCTTCGAAATGTAATATTTAATGCTTTTGGATTACTTGAAGACAAACGTTTACAGAAAACATTAAATTCCAGAAAAACTGTAATGTTCCAATAAACACCTAGGAGAAATATAATTTAAAAATTCATCTGTTCAAAGCAAATCCTGGCATGAAAGTCTGTGAGTCAGTTATCTCCAAACAGGAAGTGGCACTGTAACTCAATTGGGAGTGGGCTCCCCTTGAGCTAAAGAACTCTGGGATATGTTAATACCCAAGCCCTGAGTTCAAGGCCCATGACTGACAAAAAGAAATTTTAAAGAATTAAATCATTAGGGCTGGAAGAAGACTCAGTAGTAGAGTGCTTGTCTTGCATGCATGAGGCCCTAGGTTCAGTTCTTCAGCACCACATGAGCAGAAAAAACTGGAAGTGGCACTGTGGCTAAAGTGGTAGTGCTCTAGCCTTGAGCTGAACAGCTCAGGGACAGCACCCAGACCCAGAGTTCAGGCACCCCTACCAACAACATCATCAACAACAACAACAAATTAAAGCATCAAACAACCTGAAGAGGTTGTCCAGAATAATGAATGCAGCATTATCCGTTGACATGACTTAGTGACTTGAAACCAAGTTTACCAGGGGAGAGGGTGGGCATTTTGTGTGTGTGTCAAAACCTGCAAAATTGTTTTACACTTTCCCAGGGAGGGAGAAAGGAGGAAATGGGGGGGAGGAGGAGTGAGGTGTTTGGTGGACTTGCCTTTTGGTTCACTGATAGTTTTCTGGAGTCAAATTCAGAGAAATTCTGCTTGCAATCCTAGTTGCCTGGGCAATGAGGAAGCCATGTCCTGGAAGTGGTTTTGTCCTGTCCTTGGCCTGGTTCCAACCATCACTGGATAATCTAAGTCCCACTGGAAGACCAAGATGCCTTGAAGACTACTGATCCATTGGGCAGGTGGACCTAACCACAGTCAGAATAGGCAGAAAATGCAATTCTTAGGGCAGCACTGGAAATCTACAGCAGGCAGAGATTTTTTTATATATATTTTTATTGTAAAAATACTGTACAGAGGGTTCAGAGTTACAGGACTAGGTAATGAGTACATTTCGTATACAGCATTGTTACCTCCTCCTTTGTTTTCCTTCTACCATCCTTTCCTTCCCTACATCTCCAACTCCTCCCTCCTCGACCCCTGCCTGAGATTGTAAATTCATTTTCTGCACAGTGTCCTGTACATCTCATTGTCACAATGGTCAACCTGAATCCCCATTTAAGCATTCTGCTATATCCCTTCCACTCTCCAAATTACAAATATATATATATATATATATTTTTTTCTTCATGTGTCTAATGGACACTTTTTATTTCGTCTTCAAAGAAGTCTCTCTTTAAGTCTTCAGCCAACTTAGATATTGGACAGTTGTTCCTTTGAGGATGTGTTGTTGGGGTATTTATGATTTTGAGTCCTAAGTATATTTTATATATAAGACTTTGTCTGTTTTATGACTCATGAAGAACTTCTCCCAGTAAGTGGGCTTTTTATTGATCTTGCTGTCTATGAACTTTACCTTGCAGAAGCTCTGCTGTTTCATGCAATCCCATTTGTCCAACCTCTCTTTGATTTGTTTTGTTTCTGGTTCTCTATTAAGATATATATATATATATCTATATATATATATATATGTCATATATATATATATGTCACCCTTCATGGTATATATGATATATAAATATATATATAAATCTAGCTTTAGTTTTCTACAGGTGTATAACCAATTTTACCAGCACCATTTACTGAAAACGCTGTCTTTCTTCCATTCTATTTTTTTAGCTCCCTTGTCAAAGATTAGGTGGCAATATGTCAGTGTGTTTATTTTTGAGTCTTCAGTCCTATTCCATTGGTCCTCAAAACTGTTCTTGTGCCAGTACCAAGCTCTTCTTATTATTGTGGCTTTTTAGTATAGTTTGAAATTTGGAACTGATATTGCTCCAGTGCTCTTCTTTCTGCTAAGAATTGATTAACCTACAGCCAGCATTATACTTAATGTTGAAAAGTTAAAGCCATTTCTTATTAATTCAGGAAAGAGATAAGGATGTCTGGTCTCTCCACTCCTCTTCAACTACTTAGTATTAGAATGCTAGCTGGGACAATAAGACAAGATGCAAATTTAAAGGGAATCCAAATAGGGAAAGATGAAGTAAAACATAAAAGATGACAAACGGAATAGAATTGAAAACACAGAAATGAACCTACAGTCCCATAGCCATCTAATTTTCGATAAGGGAGCTAAAAAATAGAATGGAAGAAAGACAGACTCTTCAGTAAATGGTGCTGGCAAAATTCATTAACTACTTGTAGAAAACTAAAGCTAGATCCTTATTTATCACCCTGCAACAGAATCAACTCCAAATGGATTAAAGACCTCGGAGTCAAAGCAGACACTCTGAAAATTTTACAGGATGGAATAGGAGAAACCATAGGTGTCCTTGGCACAGGCTGAAATTTTCTTAATAGAGACCTAGAAACACAAAAAAAAAATCAAAAAAAGGTTGGACAAATGGGATTGCATGCAATTGCAGAGCTTCTGCCTGGCCAAGGACATAGCTAGCCAGATCACTAGACAGCCCACGGATTGGGAGAAGATATTCACTAGCCATACAATTTATAATGGTCTCATATCTAAAATATACTTGGAACTCAAAAAATTAAATCCCCGAACAACAAATCCTCAAAGAAACAACTGCCCAATAAATAAGTGGGCTAAAGACTTAAAGAGAAACTTCTCTGAAGAAGAAAGAAGGATGGCCAATAGACACATGAAGAAATGCTCAACCTCCCTACCCATAAAAGAAATGCAAATCAAAGCAACATTGAGATACCACTTCACTCCAGTTAGAATGGCAAAAATCAAGAACTCTAACAACAACAGATGCTGGAGGGAATGTGGACAGAAGGGAACCTTACTTTACTGTTGGTGGGAATGTAAACTTGTTCAACCACTTTGGAAAGTAGTATGGAGGTTCCTCAAAGACTTCACATAGAGCTCCCCTATGACCCAGCAATCCCACTTTTGGGCATTTACCCAAATGTTTACAAACAAGACCACACTAAAGCTACCAGCACAACTATGTTTATTGCAGCATTATTTACCATAGCTAAGATATGGAACCAACCCAGATGCCCTTCAGTAGATGAATGGATCAAGAAAATGTGGTATATATACACAATGGAATTCTATGCCTCCATCAGAAAGAATGACATTGTCCCATTTGTTAGGAAATGGAAAAACTTGGAAAAAATTATATTAAGTGAAGTAAGCCAGGCAAAAAGAAACATAGGTCCCATGGTTTCCCTTATTTGCAATATCTAATATATGTAGAGTCAAGCGGAAAAAGTCAGATAATGTGATGTTAGGAAAATGAATCCTTAGATAGGTATTTTAATGTTTTTTTTCTTTCATGCATGTGTTTTTAACGCATTTATAAGATTATTTCTTTGTTGCTTTGTATGTCCCTCCCCCACAGTATAACCCCCGCTTTTACTATATTTGATGTCAGTATAACTTGTGGAGGAGATGGGGAAAAACAAGTAGTTTAAGGATTCAGGTGGACCTGTTGCAACAATGAGAAGTACAAATTGTCATGTTAAAAACGAGCTTTACAATGTAGGTGGTGGGGGGAGGGAAGGATTAGGTGGGGGGGAGGGGGGAGGCTGGGAAGGGAGGTGAAGGGTCAACAGCGGAGGAGGCTGCAATGCTTGGTAAGAAATGTATGCATTATCTTGCCCATGTAATTGTAACCCCTCTGTACAGTATGTTCACAAATAAAATAAAATTTAGAAAAAAAATGGGTACTCCACCACTTTTTGGTTCAATCACTTCTAACCTCAAAGATATACTTTGCTAACAAGATGCTTAGAGGAAACCGAAGAATACTTCACTTTTATCTTCTCTCTTAAGACTCTCTTTAGATACCATATCAGGATCAGTGAAGTTATTCTTTCAGAAATTATTTCAATAGATTATGTTTCTCTTGGTCTTGCGTTTGCTCAGAAGGATGTATGGAAAAGAATAGAGTTAAATGATCCATACCTTGGATGACAGTGTCTGTTACAAAAGGACAATGCTCCTATGTCTTATGTCTCTGTCCTTCTCTTAGCCCTTGTGTGATTTCCAACTAATCACAGATTCTTGGCTTCAAGTCTAGTGAAGGTGAAGAACTATAAGTCCTTCCCCACTGCTACATCTTCACGGTTTCTCTTTTAAAACTCTTTTATTTGGATGTGGAATTTATTTTCATGTCTTCATTCAATCCATTCTAAATTGTAGTGAGCTAAATAGGCTCTGTAAAATCACTTTAGGTAGCAAAAATATTAAGACAATATATCAAAAAGTTTGGCCTCCTTCCACTGCTGAAGCCAATATGCTTAGCTAGGGCTTCTAAGAACGCGTTTTCTGGCCTTTTCACTTTGCTCAATTCTTTTCTGATCCCAAAACATTTTGGCTTATGTAATAAGAGAAGTCTTCACTATCTCATGTTAATAAGGATATTATATTTTTGAGCTACTAAGAAATGTGAAATCATTGGTTTCAAGTATCCAATCAGGTATTTTTCTGTAGTTCAGTGCTTCACATGCAAAGACATTGTAGAACGTATTACAAACATTTTTGAGTGCACTTTTTCCCTAAATATTTTGACCCAAATTATCTTTTTCAGAGAATTACTGTTTGGTAATTAAAGTCAATACACAAATTTTGATTTTTTTTTAAGAACATTGAATTTAAATTCCACTACAACCTTGTTTCACACAGTGAGTAGATTTCCTGGGTAAGGACAATTCTCAAGGGAACCTACAGGACTTATAACAAGGGTTCTGAGGTTTGTTTGTTTAGTATGAAAATGAGCCATCTTCACCCACTTTGCTCCCTCTCAGCTAAGTCTACATTGATTACTTTGCATGAAAGCCTATTTTCCCAAGAAATTTTAAATTTTCATAATAGGCTAAGTTGTTAAAAAGTTTGAACAAATTAAAATTTACCTGTCATAATTTTTTGGGGGTGTCCAGTCGTGGGGCCTGAACTCTGGGCCTGGGCGCTGTCCCTCAGCTCTTCAGCTCAAGGCTAGCGCTCTACCACCTGAGCCACAGCACCACTTCCGGCTTATTTTTCTTTTTGCTTATGTGGTGCTGAGGAATCGAACCCAGGGCCTCAGGCATGCAAGGCAAGCGCTCTTACCACTGAGCCACCTCCCAGAAAAACCTGTCATAATTTTAAAACTCTTTTGAAATTCCTTTATTAGAAACACAAGTTCATCAATCCTAACTCCACCTTTAATATCAAAAACAGTTAACATATTGTTTTCATGATATAGTGTCCATGAAACTACTATTTTCCAGTGGCTTTGTTATGCATATATATAACTTATAATCTGATGCTAAGCAAAATGAACTCCAAGATATGGAAACAGAGAGTATTATTTGCGATTGTTGTTTTTAATGTACTATGTGATTTCCATTTTCTTTTGGGGTTTTCCCCTATGCTGTTTTCCCTGCTGTATTTGATTTTGGTAGCCTGTGTATTGTGTATATATTTACCTTAATTAGGGAAGGGAAGAGGAACAACAAAATGGTGAGACAAAGGACAAAGGCAAACCAATGCAATAGCAATACTCACAAGACAATATGTTGGAAATGTACATTACAACTTGTGAGGGGTACTGGGGTGAAGGAAAACTGTGAAGAAAATGAGGGAGGGGGTAACAAGTTTGAAGAGTTATGTATTCACTACCTTAAAATTACTGTAACCCCACTGTACATCACTTTGACAATAAAATTAAATTTTAAAAATAAGCTGCATGAAATAAAATTTCACTGTATTGGTAAAGTACATATTATTCTTTATGTAGTAACTTTTAAAAAATCCATACTGTTTGGTGTCTAATTTGAATTAATTACCCCTTTTTAATCAGAGGACCATCAACTTGAATGCTATCCGACTAGACAATATTTTCACAATATACTTACCAATATTTTGAAAAAAGAATAAATATAGTACTTTCTCATACTAAAAGCGAAAACAGTTTAATTCTATGGAAACAAATAACTTGTAAAAGTAAATAAGTTGTTAAGAAGACAGAATATATGTGTTTGTCAACATTCGAATGACTAGTAATTACTCATTTTCAAATTCTGAAGATTCCGTACCTGAGAGATTCAAAACAATACCGGCTTGCATGTTATGTAATTCTGCAATAGATACATTTTCCAATGGGGTGTTACAGATTGAGAGACAACAGAAAAATAACCATGTTCTGGTAGAGGATAAAACTATGTAGCATCGGTAATAATTAATTCTTCAAGAGTAAGCAATGGTTTATCACAATAAGCTATTATTTTTATGACCACCAATACCAATATTTATGATATAGAGTCATCCTAGCCCAAAATTCTCCAACTTTTAGGGTGCATCTCAAACTTCACTTAATTCATATGATGAATAGCTTATCTCTATTGTGAAAAAATACAACGCTGCTAATGTGATGCCATTCATGTTCTGGTAAGAACACCAAAATAAACTGGGTTGCATCATTTTCCCCCCACTGGTATATTTGAGATCAGAACACTTGCAAATATTATTTATATTTATAATTTTTAGCTATCTTTTAAATACTGGATGCTAAGATCAGAAGATTACAGTTGAAAGCCCACCCAGGCAAGAATATTCCCTAGATTCTTATCTCCAATAAACTTCTCAGCAAAAACCAGACGCAAGTGGCACTGAGGTTGAAGTGGTAGGGCAGGAGCCTTGAGCATAAACAGGCTCAGAGACAGTGTCCAGGCCCAGAGTAAAAGCGCTAGGACAAACCAATAAAACAAAAACAAAAATAAAATCAAACCCCAAACGTAACAATTTTCTCAGTGTATACAGTAGCAAATAATTAAGGAAATTGCTTCCTGTGTTACATACAGGTAGAAGAAAGAAGATGTCACACGATTATTCTCTTCATCCCATGTTATACCAAAGACTCCAAAAATTGCTCTTATTCTAAATTTATAAATTAATATCATCAATTTGTTGGCAACTCTGTCTACAACATTCACATTATCATTTCATACATGAACTGTTGGAATTATCTATTAACCAAGTTCTTGGAAGAATATTCTAGGCACATAGAATGCAAAATCATTTGTGAATGTCAATTAAACCCTCTACTTAAAAACAATTTTGTAGAATCCTATAGAATATAAAATTACAAACAAAACCAAAATATTTTAAATCTAAATTCTAATTTAGCAAGATCTTCAAAATCCTTCATTAGACGAACTTTGCTATTTTTCCAAGCTTAAGCTTGTGTAATTCTTCATCATTTCTTTGGGTTAGAACAGAATGATGATAACTTATTTTTTCAAATTTTGGATGGGAATCATGAGTCATTTTGCATCTAAGAATGTTCTGTAATGAAGAGAGAATTTAAAACACAAGTGAGGATTAAGTATGAGTTGCATTTCAACAGGAAATTTGACTTCTCAAAACATAATGACAAAATTAGCCCTAATGTCCAACTATGTATTCCTTTCTTGTTTCTTTTTGTTTTATTAAGACAAAATTACCTGGTCCAGGGAACATATCACTACGTAATTCCATTCTCTAATCTCCTGTCTTAATCTTAGTACTAGAATTCTAAGCTTGTATCACATTGCCCTGCCATAGTTTCTTGGTTTACTTAATCTAGAAACAGACTACCAATTCTGAACTTCTTCAGTGATATTATACACCAGAGTGACTGCTTAGACTTTATCTACTATTTTCAAAGATGTTCTAAAATTTGATACAGGGTATGAACATTTTCAGATGCACCTGCCAGATCTCTGATTCATTCCTCCATGGATCTGATCCCTTTAATAATGATTATTGATTCTTACTATCTCTGATCCCTACCAAAGTAATATTCTCAAACTTATTTGAAGGAAGTTCATTTGAGGACTTTCAAATATTAAAAATTATCACTTGATTCTAGTCTTGTTCAGGACATATATTTATTGTTTTCTAACTTTTCTACACATTCTGAGAGTTGTTTCATTTGTGTATTTGTGTGTGCACATATAAGTGCCTCTGGGTGTATGTGTATGTTTGTATGTATATATGCAAAAGCCTCAAGCTCTTATTCAGCAATCTTGCTCATGACTGGTATTCCATCAGTTGAGCCATTCTTCCAATCCAGATTTTGACTGCTTAATTTTATATACTGTTGCAAAGAGTGTTCTGCCCAGGCTGGATGCCAATTGAACTTCCCAGACTCCTTTACATTCTTAGGTTTTATTTCTCCAGGAGTATCAACTTTTAAATGACAAACATTTTTGTGAGGGTAATGTCTAAGCTGTAGCCCAGATTTTTAACTCAAGAATTCTTTTTTTTTGTTTTGGTGGGGTGTTTGGTCATGGCGCCTGAACTCTGGGCCTGAGCTCTGTCCCTCAGCTGTTCAGCTCAAGGCTAGCACTCTACCACTTGAGTCACAGCACCAATTTCAGCTTTTTTCTTTTTTGCTTAAGTGGTGCTGAGGAATCGAACCAAGGGCCTCAAGCATGCGAGGCAAGCGCTGTACCTCTGAGACACCTCCTCAGCCTTAACTAAAGAATTCTTATAAACATAGATGAACAGACACATTACATATCTTGAGTGTACACTGTTAGGAATGTGATGGTAAGCTGGGTCATGGTGAAATATGAGGATTGAGGTTTAAAGCCAGCCCCAGTAGGAAAGTCCCAGAGACTCTTTTCTCAAATTAACTAAAAGAAAATTAGAATTGGCAATGTGGATCAAGTGGTAGAGCATTAGCTTGAGCTGAATAGCAGAGAGACAGCTCGCAGGCCCAGAGTTCAAGTGCTAAGACCACCGCCAACAAATATATGTGTGTGTGTGTGTGTGTGTGTGTGTGTGTGTGTGTGTGTCTGTGTGTCTGTGTGTCTGTGTGTCTGTGTGTCTGTGTGTGTGTGTGTCTGTGTGTCTGTGTGTGTGTGTAAAGAAAAAAAAAAGAAATGAGATCTTAACCAACAGTTTATTGCTAGCATAATCCCTGCTCTCACAAGATGGACATTTTTCCAGTTAAATCCATGGTTTTATATCTGACTTGCATTGAAAACAGAATTATTCTTCCATTCTACTTTCCACAAAGTTGCATGATTAGCAAGCATGATTTAGAATGGGAGTGGCCTCATACTTCAGGTTCCACATAGAAGTCTTGCTTTCTGTATATCACTCTCATAAATCTACATACTGGACTGGGCTTTATTGTTTCAATGTTGCTTATTTGTAGTCTTCTATATTGTATGGAACCCTTATACTTAAAAACAGAACTTCTCTTTCTCCTATTATTGCTATTGTTTCCTTACTGTTAGCTCATGTACACTTGGGAAATAATGAACAGCACATACACTCACAAAAAGAATGTTCTGAAAACCGTCTTCCCATTTAAAATTCGCCTTAACTTACAGAGAACTTACAAAGTTTGAACTCAATGTACTCATGTATAATATATTTAAAGCAATATAAATTTCATATATTCTCTTTACTAAATTGTCTCTGAAACACGTTTTACCTCAGGTCCATAGGTGTTCTAGTCTTATTGCAGTGAAGCCAGAAAACATTCATTATACCTCAAGCAGCACCATCGATTGTTACTGGAAGTAACTGTTACTGGATATGGAAACTGACCCCAGGAGAGGAATGGAACATAGAGGAAAAACAAAGTTCAAGTTACCTTGTGCTTTCCTTTTTACTGTACTAGAAAAGTATCCCAAGGCTTGAAGGAAACTCTGTCCCTGGCTTTTTGAGTGTGTTCTTTACTCATATAAATTTTTTCTGTAAACTTCTAGTTCATAGTGTTACAAAAAGAAATAATGTACCATTTGAAGGCCAGTATAGAACAAAAGGAAATAATGTTGTTTTAAAAGTGTTCTCCTGCAAAGGAACAAAGACATAGAGGTTTTAAAGTGTCTTATAGATGGATATTTCACCCCTGAGATGATTCTCGATGCAGGAGTCAGTTATCAATTCCTTTGGTCTGGTCCTGAGTTCTCCAGAGTAATAAGGATTCCAAAAAAGCAGGATCCAGTCAATATGATCAGCAAAAGAAGCCTCTTCTCTGACCAGTACACCTTTAAGGAGGGCCCCAAAGAAAAATCTGGGATTTTTGTTTGCTTGTTTGTTTAGTTTGTGCTGGTTCTGGGGCTTGAACCCAGAGGCTGGATCCTGTCCCTCAACAGTTGTCTTTCCTGCCCACCTGCCCCCAAAGCTAGTAATCTACTGTTTGAGCCAAAACTCCACTTCTGGTGTTTTGGTGTTCAATTTGCGGTAAGAGTTTGACAGACTCTCCTGCCTGGTTTGGCTTTGAATTAAGATAGTAAGAAAGCTGAGTGACATCAACTGTATAGACTTCTCTTTTGAAACAAAAAATATTAGATGAAGTTTATTGTAAAGTTAGTATTTGACAATTTATAAAGGAAGAGAATATGTCTAGCAAAGAAGCCATAACTTAAATAACTCAGCAAAAGTAGGTGCACTGAATCATTTTGAAATTATTTTTTTCTGCTTGGGAAGATTATTGATCTTGTCCTTCCTTTTGGGGAAACTTAAGGTAATATTTGCACTTTTTGTTGGTTGTGGGGCTTGAACTCTGATCCTGGGCGCACTCCCTCACCTCTTCTGCTCAAATTGAGTGCTCTACCGCTTAAGCTACAGCACCACTTCCTGGTTTCTGGTGATTAATTGAAGATAAGTGTCTCATGGACATTCCTGACCAGTCTGTCTTTGAACCACAATCCTCTGGTTTCCTGAATAGCTAGGATTACAGGCGTGATCCACCAGCACCCAGCTCACATTTGCATTTATGTGCAATGAATGACACTATGTAGACAAATAATGGAAATTTGAATCAAATGATGGCATTGCAGTTTTTCAGAAAATTTGAGGTAACAATAAATATGTCCTCCTTTTCTATGTTGTTTCATTAATGACTCATGAGCTATGGGACCCTTAATTAGCATTCTCTGCTGTCTGAGTAGGTGTATTTAGTATCAGGAAGTGTTCATAGAGAAATATAGAAAGACTGAGATTTTTAGAAAGCAAAGAAGTTAAGGTAAGAAAAAACAGCACAGAAGGAGATACATGTATTACACAGAGATTAAAAAGTAGCCTAAGAGATTTAGAATGCTAAAGGTAATGAGGAATAAGACTATTTGATAACTATTTGTTCAATAATCAAAAATCGTTCTCTATAAACGTTTCTGGCATACATTAGTAACTATCATTTATTCATTAACTCTGGAGTTATTCCTTCTCTTCTGTCACAACTGTTAATTTGCCTCTGCCATTGTGGTGCCATGAATAACCAAAAAGATTTCCAAATCTCACTTAGACTACCCTTCACATTGTGATTAGCAGAGACCATTCAAAAACCTGGAATCTTTGAATTTCCAGAATTAATCTTCACCTGACATCTAAGCACATTCAAGACATTAATTGCTGTAACCTAATGAACAAAACTTTTTTTCAACACAATATCCTAATATTAGGAAAAGTACATGAATTATGGACTATTGTCAGGTGTCAGTATGGCAGGAGCAATTATATATTCCATGTATGGGTTCTTTGTTTTGCATTTACTAATTAAATGTTTTTTGGTTTGGGTTTTTTTTTTTTTTTGCTTTTTTGCTCAAGGCAATCACTGTACCACTTGAGGCACAACACCATTTCCAGTGTTTTTCTGTTTATGTGGTACTGAGGAATTGAATTCAGGGTTTCATGCATGCTAGGCAATCATCATATCATGAAGCCACATTCCCAGAGCCCTAAATGACTTTCTTAAGTTGACATTACATTTTCATTCAGTAACTATGTACCATAATATTGGCCAGGTGTTAGAAAATAATGTAGAAAAGAATACAATATAATAAATCCAGTAAGGCTAGATGGAAAATGAATAACCCTGACAGACTTGCAAGGTCTCAGAGGGCTTATCTCATGGAGATGTATCAACACGCAGGAAGAGACAGCTCCCGACCAACAGCCCAGCTCCAGAATGAGTGGGCCATCTTGGGTTCCAGCTACCTGGGGACCAGCCCACCTCCTACAGCACCCATTCTACCCGTTCCTGAGAGCGACAGTGAGAGAAAGAGAGAGAGAGAGGGAGAGAGAGAGAAAATCAGAATTACACTTAAATCGGGTGCCAGTGGCATAAAACTCTAATCCTAACTACACTGGAGGCTGAGATATGAGGATCATGGTTAATAGACAGCCCTGGGAGGAACGTGTTTGAGAATCTTATATAGAACCACCAGAAAACTGGAAGTGGCACGGTGGGATCAAGTGATAAAGCGCTAACCTTGAGCTGAGGAGCTCGGGAACAGTGCCCAATCCTAGAGTTCAAGAACCACGACTGAAAGAAGTGGACTTCCCACCACAAGAAGTGGACTGAATAGCACCCATTGTCCTAGGGAGCATGGTAGAGAAGTCAGGCCGAGCTTCCTGTGAACTTGAGGTCATAAGTAGGTCACCTGGCTTCTGTGTGCCTTGGTTTCCCCAGCTGCAAAACTGAACAAAGTGAAGGATCCCCTTCCTCATTGGGATAGGGTAATAATGAAAGAGAGCCATGTTTCGGTTCATAATCCCACACCTGTTGCATGATTAATAACAGGTCTCACCTGAGCCCTTTCTGGTATCTTCCTGTCATATGCTCACAGAATTGCCAAAACCTTATCTGAAGGCTGTTCCCTCTCTTTTCCAGAGATCGCTCTGTATAAATCCCTTGTTTCCTCACAACTGTCCTGTGACGAGACTGAGGTCCAATGGTTGAGGCCCTACCAAGAGCTTCACGTGTGGTCAAAAATCCGCTGCTATGGACTGAGTTTAGGATAATCCATCTACACCGATGACTGAGCATGACACCACATGTCTACCATCCCAATTACAGAGGACCAGGCCTGGTGGAGCATACCGTTCATAGCAGGACCGTGATCCAGCCCAGCCTGAGCATATTTTTAGTTTCTATCTCAGAAATCCTCAAGACAGAAAGGTGGCTCATCAGCGCCGTGGGGAGGAAACAAGCAGGGGGGTCATGGTGCCCCAAGAGGGGTGTTTGACCCAGGGTAGGTTGTTGTTGGGACAGAAACTCACCTGTGCTGCTGGGAGAAGCTGTTGGCAGCTGCTTCAATTGGGGCAGCAGTGATGGCACCAGCATTGTGGACACATGGGCCCAGAGCAGAAGACTAGGGGCAGGGACCAGGTCGGGGATTTAGACCGGCTGGCAGCTAGACATTGATTGAGGTTTGAAACCTGGCACTGCGTGAAGGGAGGGGAGGGGTCAGGTGGGGGTGGGAGCATCAATTTTCTACTATACTCCAAAGTCACCTCTAGTCTCTTCCTCAGGACTCAACCCCTTCTACCTTCCTGAACTGCTGGTAGTGGTGTAAACTAACAGAGGGAATCCCAGTGCTACCTGGCAGCATGGAATGTGGGCATGGCCACCATTCTTGTATCCCATTGGTCAGAAAGAATGGGGGTGTGGCCAGAATCCTGTGAAGCAAGCAGCATGGGCAGAGTCAAGATGACAGTGGTTCTCCCAGCCTTTTTCCCAGGAAATTCTGTCCAATTCAGTTAGAGAGAAGAGGGTGACCTGCTTTAACTGGATGGCTACACAGATTGTTGTGTAGTTCTGTTTGTTGCCAGTCCCAGACTTTGAACTTAGGATCTGGGCACAGTTCATGAGCTGCTTTTGATCAAGGCTGGTCCTCTACACTAGAGCCACAAGGTTTCTGGCTTTGTTGGCACTGAAGTTGGACAGGGGTCTCAAGGATTTTCCTGCTTAGGGTGACTGTGACCATGATCCTCCTATCACAGCCTTGTAAGTATCAAGGAGGACTGCTGAGAGCCACTGGTGCCTGCCTAATCATTGTTCTTGTTGATGTTCTTGGACAGACTGGTGAGTTCCCGATCCTCGGGTTGAAGTGGTGGGAGCTGGAGCCCACAATTCAAATCCTGGTCGTGCAACCTCCAAATGGTAGGAGATCCTAAGAAACTTGTTCCTATCCATATGATTACCAATGTAATGTGATGTAAGTCATGATTGAATGAACAGTTCTTGAATGATTCTAGGATAAAATTATACACAATTATATTACACTACACTGATTGATTTTAGTTAATATTTTATTAAGCATTTAAGCAATCACATTCATTAAATGGAGGCATAATGAAATACCTAAGAATTGGGTCTCTAATACTATAAAGGTGACATTTTTCTACCAGGACTGGGATTGGAACTCATAGTCTGGGTAACTCTGTTGCACTGTGTGGGAAGAGGAAGCTTGCTTCCTTAAAGTCAAGAAATTCAAGTCTGTTCCTTAGGCTTGAAATCGATCACCAGCACTAGAAAACACCCTATTCATGCACAATTTACATATATGTTTTATATTTTTATACATATGTTGACTCCGTATTGCATTCAGTGTAGTTATTTTATTTTTTGTTTTATTCATGTATTGACCATTTATTGTATTGACTATTATAGCACATAAAACATTGACTACATAGGATATAGGTCTACATATGTATTCCACTTCATACCTGACACACAGAAGATTCACAGTAAAGGAAACCATGTGTCACCATCATCTTCTTACTCCACGATTCATTGTTTGGGAGCACTGACATCTGAATTCATGGCCTACAAGGCCAAATTCATGAATGGGTGAGTGCAAACATGCCATCCTGGGGGAAATTGAGGTGCGGGTTGTTCCCAGGACCTTAGAACCCCAGGGGTTAACCAAAGAAGAACAGATTGACATGTAGATGGCAGTATGCTAATATATATATATATGTGTGTGTGTGTGTGTGTGTGTGTGTGTGTGTGTGTGTGTGTTATAGAGTGCCAGAGATGTTTATACATTATTCAGTTATATAGACTATATTCCTACCAATTCCTGGGTATTTATTATGCGTCCATGTTATTAATAATATTGTTTTCATCCTTAAAATATTAATGAAAGGACTCAGTGTCCTGAAATTATTGTGTTCCTGTAAATAATAATATTCTTTTAATGCTTCATAAATATTAAATAAAATCAATCAGCCTTCTGAAATGATGCTGTTTAATTTTATAGGATCATCATTCACGATCAACTCATTCAATTGTGACATTGACAAAATTCCAGTGGTATTCCTTTGGATGGGAACCAGTTTCTTAGTACCTCCTGCCATTGGTTGGTGTCAGTATGGGGATTCGAAATGAGGGCCTATGTTGCCACGTGGGCTTATGTCTTTCTCGATTGTCTGCCAGCCTTCAGAAATGCAAGGTGAAGTACCCTTTGCAACAGTGTCATTCAGACCCAGAAGGGTCACTGTGCAAAGGAAGAAAACATAAAAGGGCACATTTTTTCTGTGCATTGTTTTCCCTGCAACACGTGGGGATGTAGAATCCCAGAAGCACCTGTGTGTCCAGTGGCTGCACCCCATCCTAGTGTGATCAAAGTTGAGGCAGAGTTGCCACGACCTGAGTTCAAGCCCCATGCTGAGAAAAAAATTAATTTCCTAGCTTGCAATTCACACAGTTTATTCTTACAGGCTTTGGATTTTAACTCAGGCTCTGGGTAAATCTGCAGAAATATGCATAAAGGGGAATATCACCTTTCATGAAGATAAAAAAGTCAGGTCTGTTCACTAGTCCTGAATTCAAGACCCAGACTTGGAAAACATAGTATTTCTATATATTGTAAAGATAGAATTTATACTTACCTATAGATGTTCAGTCCATACATGTTTGGTGGGGTTGTTCCCTGTATCTTCTGTTTTATTTATTTATGCACTCAATGTGTTTATTACATTGATGACAACCTATCACAGAACATCTAGATTTGTAGAAATGTTCTCTCTCATGCCTTACCCCCAGGATTCCCAGAGAAAAGGAAAAAAAGTTTCACAGTCTCCTTCTTACTCCATGATCCACTTGTTGATAGTGCTGGTATCCGAACTCAGGGCAGAGCAAAACAAATTGGCCAATCAGTCAAGGTGATCATATGAACCTGTGAGCAACTAAGGAGTGTGGCCAATCCCAGAATCTGACATTGATCCCCAGGGTGGTCCACTATAGTCAGAAATTCATAATTTAAACAAAGGATCTATATTGACATATATGTTTGGTTAGCATCTTGGGTTCAGTGCATTTATTCTCATTATTTTGTCTCTAATTCATGGAGGTATTGTGTATTTTAATAAGTATGGTGACTGCTATGACAGTGCTGACATGGATGAGAACCTGTTACCAAGGTTACAGTGTTGTCCATGCATTCTCCATCATATTTGTGACCCAGGACTTTCACAGGAGAGGATAAAAGGCACAACGACTGGCTTCTGACATCAGTATGAATCTTTTGTGAGTGCTGGGATTTTTAGTTTCTGACATCAGTATGAATCTTTTGTCAGTGGTGGGATTTTTAGCTCAGGTCTGGGTAACTCTGTTGCACTGTGGGAGAAGGGGAAGCTCACCATCTTTGAAGAGTAGAATGTCAGGCCTGGTGCAGGGCCTGATTTGAAGCCCAGCACTGGACAAAATAACAAGCCCACCTTTTTAAAACATAGGATTTTTCTTTATTTACAGGTGTGGTATGCATCTTGCATTCAGTGTAGTTATTCTTTCTATTTTGTGTCTTATTCATTGATGTATTGTGTATTTCCTTGAGTATAGGATGACAAACATAACTGTGGTGAACTGGATGACAACCTATTCCCATGACTATAGAGTTGCATATACATTCTCCTTCCTAGCTGAGCCCCAGAACTTGCACAGTACAGGAAAACAGGTGCAACGACTGGCTTCTTACATCAGGGTGAATTTTTGGCAGTGCTGGGATTCGAACTTTGGGCCTAGGACGCCCAACTGCCCAATGGGTCCATGTGATCACACCAGACTGTGAGCCACTAAGGAGCTGGGCCATTCCCAGGAACTGAGATCGAGCCCCAGGGAGGCCAAAATAGTCCTCAATGATTATTGAAGCATGGGGTGTATATTCACATCTGTGTGTGGACTGCATCGTGCATTGAGTGTAGTTATTCTCTTTACTTTGTATGCTATTCATGGGTGCATTGTGTATTTTCTTGAGTGTATGATGACAGGAATAACTGGGCTGAAATGGATAATAATTTATTCCCATGGCCACAGGGTGGCTCAAGCATTGTCCATCCTAGCTGAGATCCAGGACTTTCACAGAAAGAAAACAGGTGCAATGATTGACTTCTGACATCAAGATAAATATTTTGGCAGGTCGGGTAATCTGAACTCGGTGTCTAGCAGGACCAAGTGGTGAATTTGTCCACATGAGCACACCAGCCTTTGGAACCTGCGATTGAGCCCCCCTCCCAGGGGAGAGCGGGTAGCACAACAGTCATCCATTCATAAGCTGAAGGTAGTATGCAAATAAGTACACATTTGTATAGAGTAGGAGAGATGGTAACCTGTGGTGGAATCCAGTCTTCATGAATACAGATTCTTGGATCTTTACTGATGCCTCCATTTCATGACTGTGATGATTATTGTCATGCTTCATCAACTTCTTTACAAATAATCGATACTCCATGAGTCTTGCCTATCATTTCCTACTCGTATCATGCACAAACTACTCATTCAAGGATGAGATCAATCACATTCCATGACTCTTCCCAGGCCAGAAACTAGTACCTCAAGATCTCCTGCCATTCCCTCCGCATAGGGGGACTGAATTCAAGCCTCAGGCATAAAAAAGATTCTCCTTATATAATTTTTTTGGGGGCCACTTGTGGGCCTAAACTCTGGGCCTGGGCGCTGTCCCTCAGCTCATCATCTCAAGGTTAGTGCTCTACCACTTGAGCCACAGCGCCACTGCCAGCTTTTTTTTCTGCTTATGTGGTGCTGAGGAATTGTTCCCAGGGCCTCATGCATGCAAGGCAGGAGCTCTACCACTGAGCCACCTTCCCAGCCCTCCTTATATATATTTTAAAGATAGTATTTATACTTCCTTACAGATGTTCAATCCATATTGTGTTTGGTGTGGTTATTTATTTTATTTCTTGTGTCATTCATTTATTTAGAATTTATTTTATTGACTCTGATGACACCTATACCATTTATTACATTGTTTACATCCTGTCACATAACATCTAGATGTTAGATGTGTTCTCCATTATGCCTGGCAGTGCTAGGATCTGAACTTAGTGCCTAGCAGGCCCAATTCAAGATTGGGTGAGTTTGAGCACGGCAGCCTCTAGCCAATGAAGATGTCAAGTGGTTCCCAGGATCTGAGATCGACCCCCAGGTTTGGCCAAAACAGGGATACATGGATAGGCAGAGG
This sequence comes from Dipodomys spectabilis, assembly GCF_019054845.1. NCBI lineage: Eukaryota > Metazoa > Chordata > Mammalia > Rodentia > Heteromyidae > Dipodomys > Dipodomys spectabilis. The sequence goes on along the minus strand of NW_024870882.1, from coordinate 6,184,362 downwards.
GAGGTATACAAATAAATACATATAATTGTAAAGAGTTCCATAGCCGTCTATGTATGATAGAATGACACCCACTATGTTCCTACCAACTCTTAGATATTTATTAAACCGCCATTGAAGGAATATTGCTATTTTCATGCTTAATAAACTATTAATTAAGCTCAATCAGCATTCTAGGATTACTGCATCCAACTTTAGAGAAGACCGATGAATAAACTACTCTTTCAATCAGTATTCCTATGCATAAGAATGAGTCTCTTGTGATCTCCTGTGATTGATGTCAGAACTACGATTTCACCCAGGGACTATGTTGACAGGTTGGCCTATGGCTTCACTGATAGCCCACCAGCCACCAGCAATGGCAGCTCAAGTCCATATTGCAGCTTTGTCATTCAGACACAGGATGGTCACTGTCCAAAGAAAAAAATCGTAAAACCCCAGCTCTCTGCAGGTCACCACTTTTTGTGCTTTCCAATAATTTTTTCTTCCTGAAAGCCCTCTGGGCCCAGGAACCCATGGTCGGCTATGGGTCCAGAGACTGAACCCCAGCTAAGGCATATCTAAGCTGAAGTAGAATTTCCACGACCTGTGTTCAAGCCCCATGCTTGGCCAAAATCAATATATATATATATATACATATATCTATATATATGTATATATATATATATACATATATATAGATATATGTATATATATGTATATATGTATAATTATTGATATATATATACATATGTATATATATATGTACATATATATATGTATATATGTATAATTATTTAACTAAATTAAAAAAATAAAGCTCCCTAGTTTGGAATTTCTGCAAGTTTTCGTTTCTAGCCTGGGATTTGAACTCAGGGTCTTGGTAAATCTGTAGCAATGTGAGCGAAGAGTTGCCATTACTTGAGTTCAAACCTTGTGCCAACCAAAAATGAAAAACTAAGTCACTGACCTCAGCAGGGGGATGTAGTTGTGGAGATGGGAGGGAAGGCATGATAGGGGAAAAACACAGGAGGAATAAACAATGATCAATAGGAAATGTACTCATTACCTTGCTCCTGGAACTGTAACCCCTCTGTAGAACATTTTTACAATAAAAAACATACAAAAAAAGAGAAACAATGTAGTTCTCAGAGAAGCACTTTGGAGGTAAGGGAAGGACGTTTGAATAGCTGTACAAAACTCTACACTATTTTTTTAATGCTCAGTATGGAACTGAATAATCATAACTGCTTCCATTAAAAAAATTAAGTCACTGTCTTGGAACTGGGGCCAGTATTTCTGCCATTGCTAGTTTTTGAGCTCACCATCCAGGTAACTCTTTTGTACCATGGGTGAATGTGAAGCTCATTGTCCTTGAGGAAAAGAAATTCAGGATAGAGTTCCCAGGGCCTGAATGATGGCCCTGCAATGGAAGAAATATTTCTATACATGTGTAATACATGATATATACTTATATATGTATGTTAATTTCATATTATAATTTTATTATTGATTTTGTATTGTATTTTTCTTTGATTCATTTATTGATTATTGTATTTAGTATTATTATACACATATTATATTTTGTACATCTATTATAAAATTATACACAAAAATTTAGGACATTGACTCATTTTTCATTAACATTATATTAAGTGTTGAAACATGATACATAATTAAATGGAAACATTTGTCACAGTCTTCACATTTTTAGAGTCTCTCCCAAGTATGAGCATGGAGTTCACGCACCAAGACTGGGCAAAAAAAATTGAGCCTGGTGAGACATATTTTCTCAGACTCAGAGGAGGGCCGAGGTTATAGGTAAGAGGTAGGGTAGAGGGCAGTGCTGGTGGCTCACCCCTGTAAGCTACTCAGGAGGAAGGATCCTAATTGCAAGCAGAAAAGTCAATTTAAGAAACTTTTCTCCAATTAAACACCCAAAAAGCCAGAAGAAGAGCTGTTGTTCAAGTAGTACAGTGCTAGCCTGGAGCACAAAACCTCAGGGATAGGATAGCATCCAGGCCCTGAATTCAAACCCCAGGATTGGCACACACACACACACACACACACACACACACATACACCAATATAGAGCATTTGCCAGTCAGCCTGCACAAATTCCATCTCTAGCAACTCAATATTAAAAAAAAAAAAAAAGATGGAGATGAGAAGGACAGACTTTCTCCAGGATGTGATACACCCAGTGCCAAAATTTCACAGTAGTTCTAATATGTGGGTACAGGACAGAGAGCCTCAGGCAGAAAGTATAGCATGGGCAAAGGTCTTGAGGTGTGTTGTAGCGCAGGTGGTATGAATGGTATGAAGGTTTTATGGCTTCAGAAAAGTCTGGCAGGATATTCAAGTCTGGGTCAACGTTGACTTGAGTCACAGGGCAGAGGGTGGGGTCCCAGAATAGCGCTCAGGGTGACGATTAGCTTTTCTTTTCATCAGGGACCCAAAGCCATTTCCTGTGGCTGGAAACCTGTTTTCACAACTCCTGACCCTCAGGCCTCCTTTGAATGGAGGAGTCAGGGCAAACACAGGGAACAACTCCTGCTTTAGAAAAGCTTCTAGCCCAATGCCACCAGTTCTCAACCCCTGTAAATCCTAGCTACTCAGGAGACTGAGATATAGATCGAGGGTCAAGCGAGCTCAGGAGAGGAAGTCAATGAGACTCTTCTTGCCAATTAACTAGCAAAATCCAGAAATGGAGCTGTGGCACAAATGGTAAAGTAGTAACCTTGAAGGAAAAAGTTTAGAGACCAGAGCCCAGACCCTGAGTTCAAGCCCCAGAACTAGCACAGGAAAATTAAAGAAAAGATTTCAGGGGCTCCTAGTCCACTGTGGTGTAAGGCCAGATCATCCAGGCACAGGTGGCTCACACCTGTCCTCCTAGCTCCTCAGGAGGCTTAGATGTGAAGATCACGTTTCAAAGCCAGCCCAGGCAGGAAAGTCTGGGAGATTCCACTATGCTCAGATAGAATACAGAGTATTATGTCAATCCTCTTGTATTTGCTTAAATTCCATGTATGAACTAAGAAATTATCTATTTTAGAAAAAGTTAAGGGGGTTGCAAGAGGAAGACTCTACTGGTGTGAATACCTTTAATTCTAGCTACTCAGGAGGCTCAGATCTGTGTATTCAGGTTCAAAGCCAGCCCAGGCAGTCTTTTCTGGGGTTGCTCAGCACCACACCCTGCTTCAGGTCTAGGGTTGTTCACCACCTTTGCCACCATGGGCTGCTTATGAAAACCAGTATGGAGAGGTGCCACACCCACTACGGGTCTAGAGTTGTTTGCTGCCACTGTTGATGCCACTGCTGCTGCCACAGCTGTTGCCACTACCCCAGCTGCTGCCACTGCCCCAGGATCAGTTGGGCCACTTATGCAAGCCAGGCACCCCACCACAAGTCAGGTGTTAACCACTGCTGCTGTCTCAGGTTAGGCTGGGCCACTTATGCAGGCCAGTATGGAGAGGCACAAACCACCACGGGTCTAGACTTGTTCACTGTAGCTGTCCCCACCTCAGCCACCGTTGCCGCCCCAGGCTGGTCTGGGCAAGTGCCAAGAGGCATTGTGCTCCAATTCTGGGTGGTTTGCCAGCACTGACAGCTGCTGCTGCTGTTCCAGGTTAGGCTAGGCTATTTACACCAGCAGGACAGAGGTGCCACCCTGAGAGACTAGGGTCGTTTGCCACTGTTGACAGCTGCTACTGCTCCTGACTGGGCTGAGCTACTTGTACCAGGCAGGCAGAGGCGCTGTACCAGAGAGGGTGAGGGGAGTCTTTGTTCCAGCTCTGCCTTCTGAGATTTCTGTTTGTATATTCTGGGTTGGCCCAGCTCTTGGGAGTCTCCTGGGAGACTTGGGATGCTTGTGGGTGTGTGGTCCTCAGAGGGTCCAGACCCGGGGCACTTAAGCAGCTTGGCACAAAACCCGGTCACTTAAGCTGCGCAACGTGGAGCACCATCACCAACAAAGGTGGGAGAAGGGTCTTCCCACTTTACTATCTCTGTAGGTTTTTCCCTTTTCTTTTTGCACTTCCTTTATCTCTCTGAGTAATTGCCTTTTTTTGTGGGTCACTTGGAGAAACAGAGCATTGAAATCCAAACTCAATATTTGGTTGGAGAGAGCTGTGGTGTTTCCCTGCTGTTCCATCACCTTCTTGGTCCCTCCCCTTCAGTTGGACTTTTCCTTATCCGGCCGTTGGGCCTTGGTTACCAAAGGATAGGTACATAAAAGAATATGTTGTAAAACCTGCAGATTGTAGTTAGACATTTCTGTTAATATAGCCTTCCTAATTTTAGGAACCCAAGGGGGTGTTCTACACTAAAGTATTTCAAGGGATTGAATCCATTAACATAAGGGCTACATCTTGCTCAAAGGAGAGTGAAGTGGAGGAGGCTTTCCTAACCATTGCCAGTTTCTGTATTTAATTTAGTTAAAGTTTCCTTTAAGGTCATATTCATTCTTTCTAGTGGTTGAACTCTGAGGCTTATAAGTGGATTGTAACTTCCAATTTATTCCTAGGGCATTAGTTAATAATTGAGAACTTGAGCCTGATATTTTCCTTTTCACTTTTCTTGGCCTCATCTTCTATGACACAGCACTTCCCCATCTTCTCTGCTAACTACCCTTTCCTTCTTTCTCTTTTGCTTTGAATTTCTGGTGACACACTTCAAAGCTTATAATTGACATGTACTTCAGCCTAATACATTCTTATATGAGGCCCAGCTCCTTTTTCATGGCAATGATTTCTTAATGCAGCATCAGGATCTCTTCTTGGCCTCACTTGTGGTTAGCAAGGATGGCAAAATTGCTGTCCTGTGCTTCTGTTTGCCTCTGACCTGTGGTCCCCTAATTTGCCTCATGCTCACCCAGGCTAATGTACTTGAATTTCATTTGATTTTGAGTGTTTTCTAGGTTCCTTTTGAGGATTTTCTTCTCATTTTTGACTCTCACAAGTTCCTAATTTATATCTTCAAATCTTTTCTTCACGTCAAATAATTCTCTCTGTTTTCTCCAATGTGCTTTTCTATGTGCTTTTAATCTCTTGGTGGGTTTTGACTGGCATATATTGGAGACACAGTCTTTTATAAGACTATGTTTTGAGATAGAAGGGTGGAATTTTTTCTTTGCCACATTTCTGAAGTTCAGAGGGCTGCTTTTTAAATTGAACATAGTTGGAATTCAGAGGCCCAAGCTCCTTTGCATGTTTCTCCAGAGATATGAACACATTTTCCAGGTGGTTAATGTGATTAATTAACCTGTCATTTTCTATCTTTCTCCTCTCCTTGGACATTTCTTTTCCCAATGTCCATTTTGTTTGCAATAAGCACACTGATGTATTCTTAGAGGTTCCCTATTGCCATTTGGAAATGAATTGTACTGTCTTTGCCAAGAGTTTCTTGATCCCTATTCTGGTGCTCCTACCAAAACTCAAACCCTCTTCTTAGACTCTTTTTCCCGTGTATCTCTGTTAACAAACACCCTCTGGGCAACTACTTCCAATACTTAGAATACTTCCAATACTTAGAATAAACTTTTTCCCTCAAAACCTTCTGACTTTTGAAGCTTTCTTCTAATATTTGGGGCTGCCTGGGTAACAAAGGCCATATTTAGGGCTCTTTCATTCTCCAGGGCTTCAAGATCTATAGGCCTATATGTCCTATAGGCTTCTGGGAGAAGTTTCAGAAAAGCATTAGGGTACTCACTGGGGAACTGTATCATCTCACCCACCTTAGATTGATGATTTGGATTTTTAGACACTGCGGTATCCCTGCTAACAGAACCTGGTAATAATAGGTAAGCACCTCCATACCTCAATTGCTGTTAGTCTCAGCTTGGGTAAGTCTATGGAAAGACTTTCTTCATCAATAGTGGGGCTACTCTCTGGTCGAAGGACCACCTTCAAGTCACCAAGCAGGATTCACTCACTTTTCTACCAGGTGAAATGTGCCTGTAAAATTTGTTGACACTCATCCCAGATGTGCTTGTGTGTGAAAATTACTGTCTCTAATGAAGTAATGAGCTCCTTTTTTTCTGAAAAGGATGGATTTTGCTGTTTCCAGTTATACAAGTCACTAGTTGTAAAGGGAACATATACTAGAAATAGGGCTTGCCCACCATCTCCTCCATGTTCCTGTCTCAAAGGTAATAAGGGTAACATACCACATTATACCACCTCAGACTAGTACAAGTAACCACTTTTGGTATGGGAAGACTTAACATTAGAGGTGCTGATGGCAAAGAATAGGAGAGAGAGTACATCAGTGCATCTTCCTCTGAGGAATTCTGTAAACCTGGGGGAGAATATTTTTTGGATATGACAACCTAAGACCTTGTTCTCCCATTCTGAGAAAAGGAGTAAACAGGTGTATGCAGGACACAGATAGAACTATCAGCATACATACAAAGACCAAGAGCCACAGACACTTAACCCACATGTGTCATACCTCTCAATGTTGACCTCTACAAGAGGTCCCAGATGACAGAGAGAATGTCCCAGATTGTGTCTTGAGGAGGCCACAGATGACCTCTGGATGATGTCACATATGTCCTCCCTAGGAGGCCCTAGATGACCTTTCATGGAGGTTCCAAATTGATTCCCAAGGAAGTGTCAGATAATCTCCAAAGGAGTTTCCAGATGTCTTTTCAATGAGGCTGACATTACCACTCAAGTAGCTCCCAGATGGCCACTCAAGGAGGCCACATATGAACTCCAGAGGAAGTTCCAAATAACCCTAGATGACCTCCAGAGAAGGTCCTATATAGCTTCTCAAGGAAGTCCCAGATGATGTCCAAAGACGGTCATAGATTTCTCATCATGGTAGCCTGAGATGACTTCCCAAAGAAGCTCCAGATGACTTCAGGAGGTGGTCTTAGATTGCCTCTTAAGAAAGCCCCAATGACTACTTTTGAAGAGGCCTCAGGTGGCCTCCTGAGGAAGCCCCAGATGACTTCTGGAGAAAGTCCAAGATGGCCCCTGGAGAAGGCCCCAGATGACCTCCAGCATAGGTCTCAGATGGCTTCTCAAGGAAGTTGCAGATGTACTCTTGATGAGGTTCCAGATGGCTTCCCATGGAAGCCCTACATTATCTCTCAAGTAGGTTCCAAATGGCATCCCAAGGAAGCCACAAATTGCTTCCAGAGGGGTCCTAAACAAGCTGGCAAGCTTGCCAAGATGCACCTCTAGAGGTACATAAATGACTTTTGTCCATGTTGGACCTCCGGAGACAAACACTCGAGGTAGAATCTCAACCCTGAAGGCTGACACACACCTATGGGGATTTTTCCCTGGGGCCAAAGCCTCATGCAATCCAAATGGATTATCTCGATGGAGTCTTCAAAAATTAAGACCTCTATAGTTCAAGAAAATCCATCGAGATACGTTTTATATAATAAATGCTCTCCAAACCAGCAACCCCCAAAATTATGATATCCAAAGTTCTAAACATCAAAGGGACAGCCTCTTTTCCTCTTCTCTTTATCTCTCCTTCGCTACAGACCTATACTTCTTTCGAGGTCTTTTCCTTTTTCCCTTCTACCAGTTCCTTCTTCTCTTTGGGGCTCTCCACTCTCCACAGACCTGAACTGCTCTGCAGGGCTCGTCAGTTGCCATCCTTCACCTTCTGCCCTCTCTCAACTTCCTCTCCACCCAGGTCTTTCCCCTTATGCTATCACACCAGTTCTTTCCTTCCAGGACTTTTTCCTTTTTCTCTCACCTATTGCTCTGAACAAGCAGCCTATATAAAGTCTGTACCCCTTCTCCATTCCAACTGCCTGTTTTCGACTATCGCATCCCAAACTGCCCACAACCCAATCACTTCTTAACAGCTCAACACATGGTGATTAATGCACCAGTCCCTCCCACAGGATGCCTCACCTTCTTTGGTGGCATTCTTTGTCCTCCCCAGCTGGCCAGGAGATGGGCCTATAGATTATCGGGCACTGCTAATTATTACAGTATCCTCCTTGTGAACTAGTAGCAATTGAAATTGGAAATTTGATTGTGGTATTACAAACTCGTTGTGACATCACAAACCCATTTTGACATCATCACCGCCACGACATCAGAAAGCCATTGTGACAACATTGTCATTGTTACATGATGATTCCATTGTTACATCTCAAATCTATTATGACCTCTTAGCTCCTTTGAAAATCACATGCCCTTTTCAACATCACAGTCCCTTTGTGTATCCATATCCTTGTTAAGTAATGACAATTGAGATCAGAAATGCCATTATAACATCAAAAATTGTTTGTGACATCCTCAACAGTGTGACATCACATTTTCATTATGAGAGCATCAGCTCATTGTGACATCACCAAACTCAATGACAGAATCACATTATGACAACAATTCTCATTGTGACATCATAGACACATTGTGAATGCCTATTCTGTGATTTTATTGTATTTCAAATGTGGCATGAGAGTTGATATCAGAAACGCAATTTTGTGCCTACAAACCATTTTGACATCATAATCACTTTGTGACCTCACAGTACCATTGTGATATCACTAACACAATGTGACATCACAAAGCTCTCCTGTCCTCATAACTTTTGTGACATGCTGACATTGTGATATCTTAGACCTTTTTGCCCTCATAATTTGTTATCAACCTCATATTTCATGTATGACTTGAGATAACAGAAATCAACTGTGACATTATGACCATTGTGACTGACAGATGTCATGATCATCATGTCACATTGTGACATTACAAAAGGTTTTGATGTCACAATGGTGATGCCATACGGTAAGGGGTCTATGTTGTCACAATTGATTAGTGATATCCAAATGGCATAACGGATCTCATTTGTCATGAAATCACAGAGAATATGAGTTCAAAACAGACTGTGTTATCTCCAATGTCATGTGTTTTCACAAACGTTATGAAGTCAGAGGAGTATTGTGATGTCACAGTGTGACACAATGTTTACGATGTCTGTCAGTGTGATGTCACAATGGTCATGATGTCACAGTGGATTTCTGATATCATATATCATAACTGCAATATTATAAGGTTGAAAACAGATTACGAGCTCATAAAGGGCCTAAGACATCACAATTGCTGCACATCACAAGACTTATGAGGACAGGGCAGGTTTGTGATATCACAGTGTGTTAGTGATATCACCATGGCAATGTGATGTCACAAAATGATTGTGATGCCATATATTTATAAGATCACAATATATTTCTGACATCAACCCACATGCCACATTTGAAATAGAATGAAATAAGAGAATAGGCATTTACAATGTGACTATGACATCACAATGACAATAAATGTGATAATGCTATGAGGTCATTGTAAATTGGTGATGTTGCAAGGAGGTAATTGTGTAATAATGAATATGTGTTGTCCCACTGGTGATGGGGTCACAAAGGTTTGTGATGTTACAATGGCATATATGAATTTAATTGTCATGAATTCACAATGAGGATATGGGTACACAAAGGGACTATGATGTCACATATGCCATGTGTGTTTTCAAAGGTACATAGGGGTCATGATAGCTTTATGATACACAGTTTGATGAGGTCACAATGGGCTTTTGACGTCATAATGATTTGTAATATCTAAACACAAATCCATTTTCAATTGTTACTATTTCACAATGTGCATAGAAGTTCACAGAATGAGTTGGAAGTACTAATGGACATGAATTTTTAAAAATGTTAGGAGGTCATTTTAGGTTTGTGAATGAACAATGGGAGAGTGATATCACCATGACAATGTCAACTCATTACATCATGTCAAAATATTGTTTTGGTGTCACTATTAGTTGATGATTCCACATTGGTTGTGAGGTCACAAAATATTGGTGATGTGTTGGGCATGTCACAATGACATTATGATTCTCAATTGTCCTAACTTACAATGAGTATATGAGTTCCCAAAGGGACTGTGGTTTCTCTAAAAGTATGTGTTGTCACACATATATTGAAATCCTAAAAGTTTTGTGATGTCAGAATTTGACACAATGGATATGACATCTGGCAGTATGATGCCAACATGATCATGATGTCGCTGGGAATTTGTGATATCAAATGTCATTTATGAAATCTAATGAGGTCAACAACAGATTATGAGGACAATAAGGCCTAAGGTATCAGAATTGCAGCATGTCACAAAAGTTATCATGAGAGGATAGGTTTATGATATCACGGTGGTTTAGTAATATCACAATGGCAACATGATATACAAAGGGATTGTGATCTCACAATGATTATGAGTTCCTGATTTTTTATGATATCTACCTACATGCCACATTTGAAATAGAATGAAATCACAGAAAAGGCATTCATAATGTGTCTATGATATCACCATGACAATGTGAAGTTATAATTCTATCATTATAGTTTTGTGATTTCACAATGAGTAGATGGTATAAAAATGATAATGTGATGTCACAATTATGATGATCTCACAAACTGTTTTGGATGTCAAAATGTCATGTCTGATTCTCAATTGTCAGTATTTCACAGTGGGGCTTTGTGTACACAAAGGGACTCTGATATCACAAAGCTATGTATTTTTCAAATGTTATAAGAGATTATAATAGATTTGAAATGTCACAATGTGATCTTGGTATCAAAAACAACAATGTGAAGTCACAATGGGTTTGTGATGTCACAGTGGTGATGAGGTCACAATGGGTTAGTTATGTCACGAGTTTGTAATATCACAATTATTTGTCCAATTTCAATTGCTACTAGTTGACCATGAGGACACTGTAATAACCAGCAGTGCCCCTATAATCCACTGGAACAGATAGTCATCATGGCCTCCTAATCTGGACCAATTGAAAGGGGGGATGCATGACACTGGAGGGGGCAGGACATGCTGCTGAAGGAGATAGGATGTCAAGCCCCACATGGTGAGCTGCCAAGAAGTGATTGGGCATGGACATTTGGTAAGTGATAATTGAAAACTGGAAGACAAGAAATTATTGCAGTTGGGGAAGGGTACAGCATATATATAAGCTGCATTTTCAGAGCAAGAGAAGGGGAGAGAAAAAGGTTAAAGGCCTGGATGGAAAGAAGTGATGAGACTGCTGGAGGGCAAAGACCTGGGAGGAGAGGAAATTGAGAGAGAGAAGGAGGTGAAGGATGGCAACTGGCCACCTGGACAAGGCAGGGCAGGTCTGTCAAGAGCAGAGCAGCCTGAAGCGAAGAATGGAATGCTGGAAGGAAAAAATGAAAAGAGCTGAAAGGTAGGACAGATCTGTAGAGAAGGAGAATGAAGAGATAGGAAAACAGCCTTGTCCTTTGAAGTGTGGAGCTTTGGAGATCATTATTTTGGCAGTTGGTTGTTTGCAGACCTGTTAACAAATGGCTGAACTGCTCTTTGGAGGCCTGAGGATTCATGGTTGAGACTGAATTTAGCTCTCCGCATCCATCCCGGCCAAGGTAGTCACTTGTTACAAAATTTATGAGGACAAGACAGGTTTGTGATGTTGCATTTCATTAATGATATCACAATGTCAATATGAGGTCAAAAAGGGATTGTAATGTCACAATGATGGTGTGGTCACAATGGGTTTCTGAAATAAACCTATATGCCACATTTGTGATAGAATGAAATCACAGAACAGGCAATCGCATTGTCTCTAGGACCTCACAATGAAAATGTGATGTCATTGTCATTTTGGGATGTAACAATGGGCTGATGGTATTATAACAACAATGTGATCTCACTCTGGAGGTGATGTCACAATGTGTTTGTAATGGTAATTTGGCAAGTCTGATGTCAGTTGTCTTTGTTCATAATGACAACATGGTTACCCAAAGGGACCATGATATCACAAACACCATGTGCTTTTTCAAAGGTGCTAAGCGGTCACAACAGTTTTGGTATGTCACACGGTGATCATGATATCACTGTGGCAATATGATGTCACAATGGGTTTGTGATGTCAAGTGATGATAAGGTCACACTTGGATAGTGATGTCACAATGAATGTGTAATGTCACCATTACATGTCCAATTTCATTCTACTAGATCACAATGAAGATACGAGTTCACATAAGGAGCTAGAAGTCAGAAAGGCCATGAATTTTGTAAAATATTATGAGGACATAATAGGCTGGTGAAAATGCAATGAGACAGAGATATCCCATTGGCAATGTGATGCTACCATTACATGAGATAGTATGGTTTTGAGGTTACAAATGGTGATGCCATACAGGTGATGAGGTCACATAGGTTTGTGATTTGACAATGGGTTGGTGATGTCACAATCTCATGCCAGATCTCTAATTGACAATGACTATATAAGTTCACAATGGATAATCATGTATCCAAAGGCATATGTTGGCACAAGTGTAATGAGTCTTAACACGTTTGTGTTGTCCTCATGTGACTCAGTGTCAAGAAATCTGGCAGTGTGATGTCACAGTGGTCATGATATCACAGTGGATTTTTGATATCACATGTAATGCCTGAAGTATTATGAGTTAAACAATTTATGAACTCAGGGAGGCCAAAGAGATCACACTGGCAGCATGTCAAAAAATTTATGAGGATAAGACTGTTTTGTGATGTCATAGTGCATTAGTGATATAATAATGGCAATGTGGTGTCATCAAGGTATTGTGATATTATAATGCTTATGTGGTCACAATGTATTTCTGATATCAACCCACCAGCAATATTTGAAATAGAATGAGATCACAGAATAGGCATTCCAATGTATCTGTGACATCACAATTACATGTGATTTGATGTCATTGTTGTTTTATGATGTCATGATGGGCTGATGTTATCATAATGACAATGTGATGTTACACTGGTGATTATGTCACAAAGGTTTTGCGATGTTAAATGGCATGCCTGATCTCAATTGTCATTAGCTCAACATGAGGATAAGAGTATACAAAAGGCCTGTCATGTCATAAAGGCCATGCTTTCTTTCAGAGCTTCTGAAGTCATAATAGTTTTGGGATTTCACAATGTGATCATGTTGGTACAATGGCAATGTGATAACACAAAGAGTTTGTGATGTCTCTGAGGTGATGAGGTCACAAAGAGTTAAAGATGTCTCATCAAGTTTGTAATATAACAGTGACATAGACAATTTCAATTTCTTCTAATTCACTATGAGGATACTATAATAACCAGTGGGGCCAGAACTATCTGTGGGAGCCGATATTCATTGTAAATTCTTGGCTTGGCCCACCGGAGAGTGTGGGGAATGCAGCCAAAGGTGGAGGTGTCAAGCCTCACACGGTGAGCTGTCAAGAAGTGATTGAGCATTGGGCAGTTTTGGAAGTGATGGCTGAAAGCTGTTAGTCTTGAGATCCATTGGAGGGAGGAGGGGTACAACCTATATATAAGTTGCATTTTCAGGGCATTGTAAGGGGAGATAAAAATGGGAGTTACCTGGATGGAAGAAAGTTGTGAGACAGCAGGAAAGGATAAACCTGAGAAGGGGGGAAGCTGAGGGAGAGCAAAAGGTTGGCAATTGGTCACTGGGGCAGAGTAGGGCAGGCCTGTGGAGAGTGGAGAGGCCTGAAGAGAAGGAGGAAGTGGTGGAAGGGAAAAAGGGAAAGACTAGGAAGGAATGACAGGTTTGTAGAGAAGGAGGGAAATGGAAAATGGAAAAGAAAATGGAAATGGAAAAGAAAAAAGCCTTGCCCATTGAGCTTTGGAGCTTTGGAGATCATAATTTTGTGGTTGGTGATTTGCAGAACAATTAAGAAAGGGTGGAGCTGCCCATTGGAGGTCTGAGGTTTGGTGGTCAACGCTGCTCTTGAACCTGGGTATCCAGTCCTGTATAAGTTAATCACAGTCCCCTTTCTAGTGAAAAATGGTTTATTATATTAAATGTGACTCGATGGATTTTCTCCTTGCCTTAGAGGTCATATGTACATGAGTACACAGAAAGAGCTTGAAGTCTCAAAGTCCATGAATTTTCTTAGATCTGATGAGGCCATACCAGGTTTGTAAAAACACAATGGGAGAGTGATATCACAACAGCAATAGCACAATATCATGTCAAAATAATGATTTGATACAACAATTAGTTGTTGATGCTATTCTCGTGATGAGGTCACAATAAGTTTGTGATGTCACAATGGGTTCACGATGTCAGAGTGGCATGGAAGATCTCAACTGTCATTAATTGGCAATGAATATATGAGTTCAAAAAGGGACTGTAATGTCTCCAAAGGCATGTTTTGTTAGAAATGTGAGGTCACAATATGACAAAATGGTCATGACATCTGGCAGTTTGATGTCACCGGGGATTTCTGATATCACCTGTCATACCAGAAATATCAGATTGAAAACAGATTATGAGCTCAGAAAGGGCCTAATATATGGCAATGGCACTATGTCACAAAACTTATAAGGACAGGACTGGTTTGTGATGGCACAGCAGATTAATGATATCACAATGGCAATGTGATGTTACAAAGGATTGTGATATCACAATGGTTATATGGTCAAAATGGGTTTCTGATATAGAATGAATTCACAGAATAGGCCTTCACACTGTTAAGTCTATGATGTAACAATGTCACTGTGATTTATATTGCTGTGATGCCATTGTCGTTTGGTTATGTCACAATGAGCTGATGGTGTCATAATGACAATTTGATGTCATTGCTGATTTATGATGTTACAATGGTTATGAGTTCACATTATGTTTCTGATATTAACACGCATGTCAAATTTGAAATAAAATGAAAAAGCTGGGCACCGGTGCCTCGTGCCTGTAATCCTTGCTACTCCAGAGGCTGAGATCTGAGGTTCGAGGTTCAAAGCCAGCTTAGGCTGGAAAGTCTATGAGAATCTTATTCCCAATAAAAACCATTAGAAAACCGGAAGTGGCTCTGAGACTCAAGTGATAGAGCACTCGCCTTGAGCTGAAGAGTAGGGACAGCACCCGAGCCCAGAGTTCAAGCCCCACGACTGACAAAAAAATATTAAAAACAGGCATTCACAATCTTTTTATAACATCACAATGACAATGTGATCTCATAATGCTATCTTGTCATTGTAGTTTTGTCATGTCAAAAGTAGTTGATGCTGTCATAATGAAAATGTTATGTCACTCTGGTGATGTCACAAAGGGTTCATGATGTTAAATTGGCATGTCTGATATCAATTGTCATTTCATAATGAGGGTATAGTTCCACAAAGGGACTGTGTTGTCACAAAGGGCATGTGTTTTTTCAAAGGTGATAAGAGGTCCTAATAGGTTTGCGATGTCACAATGTGATAGTGATGTCAAGTGGCAATGAAAGCTCACAATGGTTTTGTGATGACACATTGGTGATGATATCAAATAGTTTTGTGAAGTCACATCTCATAATCACATGTCCAGCTTCACATGTCCAATGAGGATATGAGTTCACAGAAGAAGACACGTATAAATGGCCATGAATTTTCTAAAATGCTATGAAGACATACTAGGTTTTTGAAAACACAATGGGATAGTGATATCAAGATGGCAATGTGATGTTGCAATATGATGACTTAATAATGTTTTGATATCATAATTTGTTATGCCACACTGATGAGTTCACAAGAAGTGTGTGATGTCACAATGGGTTGGTGATATCAAAATGACGCATGTGATTTCAATTTTCATTAACTCACAATAAGTACATGAGCTCACAAAGGAACTCTGATGTCTCCTAAGGCATGTATTTTCACAAAAGTGATGAAGTCCTAACAGGTGTGTGTTGTCTGTGACAAAATGCTCATAACATCTATCAGTGTGATGTCACCATGATCTAGATGTCACACTGGATTCGAGTATCACATTTCATACCAGGATTGGGCTTGAGAGGATTGGAATTTCACAGTGGGTTAGTATTATCACGATGGAAATGTGGGGTCACAAAGGGATTGTGCTGTCACAATGGCTATTAGATCACAATGTGTTTCTAGTATAATAGGTTTGTGCTGTCACAATTGTTTGGAAATGTCACAATGGCATGCCAGATCTCAAATGTCATTAATTCACAATGAAGATATGAGTTCACAAAGGGACTGTGTTGTCCCTAAAGTCATGTGTTTCACAAATATGATGAAGTCCTAACAGATTTGTGAGTTCATAATGTGCCACTATGATCTTGATGTCTATCAATGTGATGTCACAATGTTCATGATGTCACAATGTTCATGATGTCAGAGTCAATTTCTGATATCATATGTCATACCTGAATTATTATGTTTCAAAACAGATTATAAGCTTACTAAAAGCCAAAATATCCTAATGGCAGCATTTCACACAAGTTATGACCTCCTCATCAGTATGGCATCACGAATTGTGACATCAGAACATTATTATAACATGATATTGAGACAACACATTGTCATTGTGAAATCACTGTCCCGTTGGGTTTTCACATAGTATGACCTCACACTATGAAGCTTCTTCTATCAAATGGTATCCTCATATTGAATTATGAGTAATTGAAATTGGATCATTCTGATATTACAAACAACCTGTGACATCACAAAGCCATTCTAACCTCATCACCACGGTGACATCAATACCCAAAGGGACATCTCATTCCATTGTGACATTATGGATCACATTGTGCCATTCCAAAACTATTATGACTTATAACCACCTTTGAAAACACACATGGCCTCTGTGACATCACAGAACCTTTTTTGTATCCATAACATCATGGGGAACTAATGACAACTGACATCAGACATACCAAGGAAACATAACAAATCCTTTCTGACATCATAATTGTGACATCATGTTGCCATTATGACACCATCAGTTCATTTTGACATGTAAAACTACAATGACATCATAGCATTGCCACATCACATTGTTATTCTGATGTCATAGACACATTGTGTTTGCCTATTATGTTATTGATTCTATTTTTAATGTGGCATGTCGGTTATCAGAAACCCATTGTGTGTTCATGACCATTTTGATATCATGATGTCTTAGTTCCATCACATTGCCATTGTGATGTCATGTTGCCAAATTAATGTCACAAAGGGATTTTGATGTGACAATGGTTGTGAAATCAGAATGAGTTTCTGATATCAACTCACGTGCCACATTTCAAATAAAATGAAATCACAGATTAGGCATTCATAATGTGACTATGATATCACAATGGCTTAATGGCAAATGTTATAATGTCATTGCCATTTTGTGATGTCACCATAAGCTAAAGATGTCATAACAATAATGTGATGTTACACCATTTATGACATCACACAGGGTTTATAATGTTACAATGGTTATGAGGTCACAATGTGTTACTGATATCAACTGACATGCCACATTTTAAATAGAATGAAATCACAGGATATACATTCACAATGTGTCTAAGACAGCAAAATGGCAATGTGATGTCATAATGCTATGAGGTCACTGTAGCTTGTTGATGTCACAATGTGCTGATGGTGTCATAATGATTGATATCACACTGATGATGATGGCACAAATGGTTTGTGATGTCACAATGGTATGTCAGATCTTAATTGCTATTAGTTTACAGTGAGGACATGAGAATGAAGTCACCATGACATATACAAATGAACTGTGATGACACAAACGCCATGTTTTTTGTCAAAAGTGCTAAAGTTCCTAACAGGTTTTGGTTGTCAAAATGTTAATGATATAAAAATGTGTTAATGATGTCAAAACTAGTTTGTAATATCACATATTATTTCAAATTTCAATTGCTACAAGTTCCCAATGATACAAGTTCACAGAAGGAGCTTGATGTCCCAAAGGCCACGCATTTTCTAAGATGTGATTAGGTCATAATAGGTTTGTTAAAGCATGATGGTACAGTAATATCACAATTGCAATATGATGTCAAATTCTAATTAATTGGTGATGCTATAATAGTGATGAGTTCAAAATTGTTTTGTGATGTCGCAGTAGATTGATGATGTGACAATGGCATTCCAGACCTCAATTGTCATTAACTCACAATGAGTATATAAATTTAGAATGGGCTTGTGAGGATTCCAAAGCATTTGTTGACACAAATGTAATGAAGTCAAAACAGATTTGTGATGTGACAATATGACACAATGATCATTACATCTAGCAGTGTGATGTCACTATGCTCATGATGTCAAAGTATATTTCTAATATTTCATGTCATTCCTGAAATAATTTGAGGTCGAAAATAGATTGAGCTATCAATGGGCCTAACATAACACAGTGGCAACATGTCACAAAACTTTTGAGGACAGGACATGTTTAAGTTGTCACGGTTGTTTAGAGATATCACAATTTCAATGTTACAGCACAAAGGGATTGTCATGTCACAATGGTTATGAAGTCAAAATGTGTTTTTGATATGAATCCACATGCCACATTTGAAATGTAATGAAATCACATAATAGGCATTCATAATGTATATATGATGTCACAATGACAATGTGATGTCATAGTGGTATGATGTCATTACAGATTTGTGATGTCACAATGAGCTGATTTTTTCACAATGACAATGTGATGTCACACCTATGATTATATTGTAAATACTTTGTGATATTTCTTTGGCATATCTGATCTCAATTGACATTTCACAATGAGGATATGGGTACACCAAGGGACTGTCATGTCACAAAGGCCATGTGTTTTTTCAAAGGTGCTAAAGATGTCATAATGGGTTTGGGAGGTCTCAAGGTGATTGTAATGTCACAACAGCAATGTGATATCATAATGGCTTTGGAATGTCACCTTGGTAATGAGGTCACAATGGACAGGACCAGTTTGTGATGTCACAACAGGTTACTATCACAATGGCACTGTGATGTCACAAAGGGATTTTCACATCACAATGGCTTTGAGGTCACAGTGGATTTCTGAAATCCACCAATATTGCTCACTTGAAATAGAATGAAATCACTGAATAGGCATTCACAATATGTCTATAATGTCACTATGACATATGATGTCATAATACTATGATATGTAAGTTTAGTGATGTTAAAATGGCATGTCTTATCTTACTAGTCATTAGATTACCATGAGGATCCCAAAGGTTGCTATTGTGCTGAGTCCATTACACAGTATTCTTTTTTTAAAATCGTTCTGAGTCCTTGCAAGGTTGGTATCCCCAAAAATCACACACACACACACACACACACACACACACACACACACAAACATACAGAGACACCGTGCACCAGCTTGGTGTGTGGGGTGGATGGAGAAGAGTCCTCCGTTGGGCTGAGTGGAGATTCTATCCCCCCCCCCCCCCGGGCAGCTGCTGGGGTTGGGGGCAAGCCCTGACCTGAGGTGAGGCTGCTTCTGCCATGGCCTGGTAGACTTAGGGCAGAGTCAGGACAGCACAAAGCCAGGGATGGGGGTGTAGCTGAGGGAGGGAGGAGGCTTGACCCAGGGGAGGACAGGGCGTGGCTGAGGGGGCACATATCTGCTGCAGCCAGGGGCACACATGGACTGCAGCACTTGTGCAACAGGGGCTGGGCAGCCCCGGAGAGAAGTGGGGGCAGAGAGAGAGCAGAGAGAAGAGCAGGCACATGCACCAGGGATGGCGGCCTCAAAACCTCTGCTGCTGTGGGAGCATTGGTCTGGGCTAGGAGTACAGAGCACAGAAAGCCAGCACATCAGGCACATCCCTCACACCATTGCTGCACGCTGCACACAGAACCACAGCCTTACAGATTCTCCCAGCAGCACAAGTGAGTGGCCGATCGCAGGTCAGCACCTTGCGACCTCCCCCTACCACTCCCACTCCCCCCCCTGCAAATCCCGCCTTCCCTCTTGTGTCCCAACCACCCCTCCCCAGCACCAGACAGGCCAGCCCTGACTCTGCCACAAATGCGCCCCAGGAGTGGGGGGTTGGGGAGTGGGTGTTGACTCTGGGAACTCACCCCCATCCCTAGTGGCCAGTATCCCTGGAAATGGGGAGATGCAGGAATGGGTGAGAAGGGGTCACCACTGAGCCCCTGGCTGGAGCAGTGGGAGCCACACAGTCCCACATCTGCACCCTTCCTCTCCCTGGTGGGGACCTGGTGGCTTTAGTCAGAGGTTGGGAACATCACCTCTGTACCTGCCTTATTGAGTCTTTTCCTTTTTTTCTGGGAGTGGGGGATGTTGGATGCAGAAGATAGGCCTCCCTTGCTATGTGAGCCCTTGTCCTCTGTGCTCAGTCACCCTTTCATCTGAGAAGGGTCCCAGAAAAGCCCACTAGGGAGGTGAGGGCACTGGGGGTCAGATAGTAGGTGAATATATGGGAGGAACACACACCCTCAGACACACATATACCCGGCCTATCTCTCCACCCCAGCTGTCAACAGTACTCACAGGGTGATCACATTTCCCAGCTCTGCCAGCGTCTGCCGGTGTTCCCTGTCCATCTGGTCTCCTTGTCCTCCCCAAGAATCTGCCCAGTTGCCCAGAAGTATCTAGGCTGGAAGTAGGAGTCTGTGCATGTATGTAGCCTTTAGGACCCCATCCATTTCCTCAATACTGCCCCCACCCTGGGTCAGACACCCCCCTTGGAACCCCATGACCCACTGCTTGTTTCAGTCCTGCTCTGAGGACCCACCTGTCTGGGGATTCCTTCACCCAGCATCCTGGCATAGGGTTTTGGTGAATGGGGAGTTAAGGCTGATTGTTCCCAAGGGGAAGGGTCTGGCCCTGGAGAAGGGGAGAGGCGGGGTCGTGCTGTGTCATTAGAGTGGTGCTCCCCTTGTGTGGGAGTCCTTGGTTCTGACAAGGGAACGGAGAATGGGAACCCGCGAGCTCCGATGAGGAATCAACAAACTTAGGAGAGGTACTACTCTGAGTCTGTGTGTATGTGTGTGTGTGTGTGTGTGTGTGTGTGTGTGTGAGAGAGAGAGAGAGAGAGAGAGAGAGAGAGAGAGAGAGAGAGAGAGAGAATCTTTCTCCTTATACAGCCTGACTGTCCTCAGGTGAGTGATCAGTTGGCAAATTGCAGGTGCTGCATGGAAGTGTCATCTGTCACCATTCTGGAGGTGTGTGTGTGTTGGGAGAGCAGGGAGATGAGAACAATGAAAATATATTTAAGTCACCATGTATAAAAACAGCAAAAACATTTTATTTCTCTGTGTGTGTGTGTATTTGTTGTTGTTGTTGTTCATCAATACCAAGTACAAGCCCAACCACAATTTTTGTTTTCTCCTTCACAGTTTCAAGGCTCCTTTATGGAAGATTTCAGTAGACATTACTTTCCTCCCCTTTCCACCTCTCTCTTCCCCCTTTCCTGTAGCCCACAGTAGCTGCTGGGCCAGAGTGGGCCTCCTCTAGAAGAACTGTGTGAACCCTGGACTGGAGTGGACGTCTGTCCTTCTATCCCCAGCCAGAAGTTTCATGAGGCGAATGAGATCACAGCCACATTCTTCAAGCCAGACACTGCTCTTGTGTATTTAGTTGGAGGTAATTCAAGGGTTTGGAATGTGTTTGCCCAACATAATTAGGGAACGAGATGAGGGAAATGATAAGGTAGGGGCTGTGAAGCTATGAGGTTTTGGGACTGGCGTATGGTGTGACATGACAGATGGTTCACCATGACAGTGGATGAGAGGGGAACCATATCTAGGGCATTAACGGTCTCTGTGGGCATTCTGGCACAGGGTTGCGGGCCCCCACTGGTGGTGAGGGCACCCTCCTGGGGCAGTGCTCAGTGTCAATCCTCCCTGGAGTCCTGCAGAATCCAGTCTGTGTCCCGCCTGGGCTGTTTCCAGCTGGGCAGTGGTAGGCAAGTCCACTTCCCCTGTTGGAGCCTGCTCGGTATCAGGAGGTGGCAGTTAGCTAGGGCTGGCTGAATGCCAGTTTCTGTAACCTGTTATAGGCAGTCTGGAAGGAAAAGGGGACCACTGATTTTGGAACCCTTTAAGTTTGATTGGGACAAATTAAATATCACATTTTCCAGTTTTTTTTTTTTTTTTATTTAAGCTGGCAATTTCCACTAATACCTGGGATTATGGATCAAATTAGATGGATGATTTCAGCCATCAAACAATGATGTTCAAAGTGGCACAGGCAGAGTTCCCAAGCCAGATTGTCATCTTCTTTGAACGTTGTGCCTTGACTGCCTTTCTCTGGCAGCTGTTGCATCTCTCTAGGGTGATGACCCCAATCGAGGACATTATGGGGAACAGACATTGTGACCTCACCATCCCCAGCCTGCCAGCAATGAGCAGAGATGATTCCCAGCACCTGTACTGGACGCTGGGAGATTCAGAGAACCCAGGCTACCTCAAGAATCCTTCATCTGCAACATGAAATTTAGGGGCCACACGTGGTGGACAATCCTGGCTGGCCCCAGGGGGAGGACAGGAGTCCCATTCAGCTCACAGCAAACTCATTCACACCTCCATGGTGAATTGAGTGGCACAGAGCTGGTCAGCTGCTGGACAGAGATCGTTGAGAAGACAGGCATCCCAGAGGCCCTGAAATGTAGCAAGTACATAGTGGCTCACACCCTCAGAGCCAAAACAGTTAAGTGTTGTGGCACCAAGAGTGGGTAAGAGGGAGGAGGGAGAACTGTGGGAGAGCTACATCAGGCTTTCTCCCCACTCCCCCACAGAGGATTCTTACCTGAATCAGATGGGATTTTCTGTAGTATTGTCATAGACAAATGCTCATTTATTTAACCAACAAACCATTACAGTGTGCACGAGGCTCTGGGGGGTCACAGACAATGAAAAGTTCCAGGACTGGTTCCACAGCCCATGAAGAAACCTTGGATTGATCTGGATGCCAGTGATTCAAGCCTGTCATCCTAGTTACTTAGGAGGCTGAGATCAGAGGATTGAAGCTTTTGGCCTGGGCAGGAAAGCCTGTAAGACTCTTGTCTTCAATTAACTACCAAAAACAAAACACCAGAAATGGATGTGTGGCTCAAGCCATAGACTGCTAGCCTTGAGTAAAAAGGCTTAGGGACAGCACCTAGGCTCCGAGTACAAGGCCCAGAACTGACACAAAGAAAGTAAAGAGAGAAAGGAGGGAAGGACAGAGGGAGAAAAAAGGAAAGGAAGGAAGAAGGGAGAACATGCAAGCCATGGTTTGGAGTCTCTGGATCAAGGGAGCCAATTATTCACAATCTATGTGGGGACAGTTTCAGAGCCTAAAGCCAGTATGGAGGACCAAGCCACTGACCCCTCAGAAACTTCATGCCATCCAAGAGCTGTGTGGTCACTGACAATATAGGGAACCAGCCTCGGGTAGAACCTAGGGCTCAGAGTGGGTCACCAGGTTTCAATTATGCCCAGCCTCATTGAGTTTATTTTCTGGTCAGATAAAACGAAAGTTTCCAAGGGCTAGGGAGGTATTGGAGTGAGAGAGTTTCAAGGGGGGATCAAAGTATAAGTAGGAATTTGAAGAGGGAGAATGATCCTGGGTCACGTGTGTCAGGCCTTTGGAGCCATGACCTCACCTGACAACATAGACTACCAGCCTTTGATCTAGCCACACTGCTATTAAAAGTCCTGGCACCTTGGGTTCATCATTGACAACCTGGCTGCCGTTCACTGCAGGATGCCTGTGCAGTACACCCTTAGGGACTAGGACTTTCCAGGGCTCAATCTGATGATATCACTCCAGGTGTTCATTCCTTCACCAAAGACTGAGGTAAGCATGCCACTGACACAGGACAGCCTGGGAATGAGGGCAGGAAGTGCGTCTCTTGGCTGGCTCACTCTTTAGTATAGATGGCAGATCTAGGATTCAGAGAGGGCAGGCTGAAGGTGGGGCAGAGCTGGGTAGAGGCTGGTGGAAAAATCAGGCACTGTGGTCTGAGCAGAGTTGTTTCTTTGATAATACTCACAACATAGGAAAATTTCTGGGATACAGCAGCCCTTTTCACCTCCCAAAGAGGGAACTAGATCCCCCCAGTCTCTGTCCCTTGACCAGGAATCCCTTTGGTTCCCATATCATGTGGTGGATAACTAGATCTTACCTCACTGCCTAGTTTTCAGGCAGGACAGCGAGAGATCCTGAGTGATAAGGTCAGGGGATCTTCAGTATGAGATTGTACTTGAATGTCCCAACTTGGTGCATGGTCAGTCCCATCTAAGACTGCCATGGTGTAGGACATAGAATCTAGAGAATCAGAGCTGGATGGGGTCTGTTCTGGGAGTCCTGAGTATTATGTGTTAGCTTTGAGCTCCCGTGTGCCCACTTGCTTCCCTTTCTTGGGTGGGTCTATGCTAGAAAAAGCTTGAAACTAGGGCATGGATCTTATCTTCTTTGCTCCAAGATAGCACTCTACCATTTGAATCACAGCTCCACTTCCAGCTTTTTGGGATGTTTAATTGGAGATAAAGAGTTCTCACGGGCCTTGCTGCTAAGTGGCATCCAACTGCAGTCCTCAGATTTCAGTCTCCTGGGGGGAGAGGATGACAGGAATGGAAGTTTGTTTGGCTGGGTGCCATTAGCTCATGGCTGTTATCCTAGGTACTCAGGACGTGAGATCTGAGGATCACGGGTCAAAGCTAGCCTGATCAGGAAAGACCCTGAGACTCTTACCTAAAAGGAATTGCCAGAAAACCAGAAGTTGTGCTGTGGCTCAAGCAATTGAGTGCTTGCCTTAAGCTGAACTGCTCAGGGACAGCACTCAGGCACAGAGTTCAAGCCCCACAACATAAAAAAGAAAGAAAGTAAGACATCTTTGCCTGCAAATGATGGTGGAGGTGTGGGGGTGTGGGGAGGATGCTGTGCTTGGGAGACCAAGTGCTGGCCTCACTGTAAAGATATTTTTAAGAATTCCCCAATTTTGCCCCAGTTTGAAGCCACAGCTTCAAGAGGACGTGTCCTGTGACAGGCAGGGAGTGGGAGAAGGGGTGCAGATGTGATTGTTTTGTCTTTATTTTCTCCATTGAAGGATAGATTTAGATGCTGGGTATCAAACTCTGAAGTGAAGGGTTGCAAAAAGTTTGCGGACTGACGAGATGGGTTTCCTCTGTGTATATGAAGGTGGCTGAAACCAGAAGCCACCCGTGGCTCACAACTCTCATCCTAGCTACTCAGAAGGCTGAGATGTGAGGACCGTGGTTACAAGTCAACTTGGGCAGAATACTCTGTGAGACTTGATGATAGACCACTAGAGAACAGGAAGTGTTGCTTTGGCTCAAGTGGGAGAGTGCTCACCTTCAGCTGAATTGCTGAGGGACAGCACCTTGGCCCAGAGTTCAAACACCTTGACCAACAACAAAAAAAGAGGTGACTAAGTTTTCCACATAGCAATGTGCATGATAGGAAGTGCCATACTGGTCTATGAGACATTCCAGATATATGTGTGGCTCAATGTTTTGTCTACAGTGGGTCTGATGTTGGTACTGCCACCTTCTAGTGGGTGGGATCTGATCCTAATTGAGGGAGTTCATGTTTCTGTTCTCAGGGACTGCGGAATCCTTGGGCTATCATGTGTGTGTGTGTGTGTGTGTGTGTGTGTGTGTGTGTGTGTGTGTGTCTGTCTGTCTGTCTGTCTGACTGTGTCTGTGATTGTGTGTGTTTGCAGGTAGAAGAACTGGGCCTTGAACTCAAGGCCTAGGTGCTGTCCCTGAGATATCTTGCTCAAAGCTAGAGTTCTGACACTTGAGCCACAGCTCCACCTGTGGCTATTTGGTGGTTCAGTGTAGATAGGAGCTTCACAAACTTTCCTGAGTGGCTGGCTTTGAACAGTGATCCTCAGATCTCAGCCTCCTGAATAACTAGGATGACAGACAGGAGCCACCCGTGATGGTTCTGTGTGTGTGTGTGTGTGTGTGTGTGTGTGTAGAAGTTGGTTGTTACAAGGAGTGCTGGACCCTTTGGTAACTTCTAACTGCTGTCTTTGGGGGGGTGCATGGACTTTGTGGCTGAGGTCTGGGGGCTTGGAAGGGTGAGACGTTTGAAGGGGACTCAGCACCTTTAAATTATAAGAACAAGGGATCTTTGTGATCTGGAACTGTCTACTCTCTTGGGCCTGGTTGGTGGCAGAGGAAGCACGGGAGGACCTGGGGGTGGGGCCCTTAGGGGTTGGCTCCCCAGGGGGACAGAGAGCATGGTTAGCACTTATTAAGGCTGTGAGCCCTGTTAGTATGGACCTTATTGGAATGGGTCAGACTCTGGGTCATCTCATCATGATGTCTGATGGGCAAGGCCAACCCTACTTTAAATCTTGACCTGTGATCTTCAGATCTCAGCATCCTGAGTAGGTAGCAGTATAGGCATGAGCCTCGGGCACCAGGCCTCAGATTCTTTTTGGTATATTAAGGTTTGAACTCAAGAGCTTAGGCTTTCCAATCAGGTCTTGTTCCATGGGAGCCAAGCCTTTCTGTCTTGGGCATTTCTGAGATAGAGACTCCATATATGTTCAGGCTTGGCTGGATCATGGTACTCCTGTGACAGGCAGGTGTCACCATGCCTGGTCCTCTGTAGTTGGGATGGTAGATATGTAGCACCATGCTCAGCCATGGGTTTAGATTACTGTCCCAAACTCTTAGTCCACAGCAGCCGATTTTTGACCACAGTTGAAGCTCTGGGTTCAGCCTGGAACCATTGGTCCTCAGTCTCCTCACAGGACAGTTGTGAGGGAACAAGGGATCAATACAAGGGGAAATCTGGGGCAGGGCCAGGCATAGAGGCAACGGTCATTAGATAAGTTTCTTGGCAATTCTGTGAGCATATAACAAAAAGATACCTGGAAAGGACTCAGAAGGGGCCTGTTATTTATCATGCTACAGGTATGGGATTATGAAACAAAACATGGCTCTCTTTCATCCTTACCCTATCCTCATGAGGAAGGGGATCCTTCACTGTTCAGCTTTGCAGCTGGGGCAAATGAGGCACGGAAAAGCTGGGTGACCTACTCATGACCCCCAGGAGACAGGAAGCTTGGCCTGACTTCTCGGCCATGCTCCCTAGGACAATGGGTGCTATTCAGTCCATTTCTTGTGGTGGGAAGTCCACTTATTGTCAGTCGTGGGGCTTGAACTCTGGGCCTGGGCACTGTCCACAAGCTGCTCAGATCAAGTTTAAGGCTCTACCACTTGAGCCATAACACCACTTCTGGTTTTCTGGTGGTTCTTTGGAGATAAGCGTCTTACAGACATTCCTGCCTCGGCTGGCTATGACCCATGATCCTCATATCTCAATGTGTAGTTACCATTGTAGGCCTGTGCCACCGGCAGCCTGCTTAAGTGCAATTCTCTCCCTTTCTCTCTCTCTCTCTCTTTCTCTCTCTGTCTCTGTCTCTCTCTCAGTAACTTGTTGAATTTGTCTTGGAGGAGTTGGCTCAGCGTTCCCATATGGCTGGGACCCAAGGTGACCCTCTCATTCTGGAGGTAGGCTGTGTGTCAGGATCATTCCCACTTGGACTGTGGAACTAGCTCCCATAGGTAAGCCCCTCTGTGCCCGGGGTAGACCGTGATGGTTACTCATTGTCAGTCTGTCTGGTGAGTCTTTCCCCACTACCCTCTACTAAGACAGTTAAAGGAAAGTGGATGAGGAGGCATCGCATTGTCCAGATGCACAGCACTATCCTGAGCCTCTGATCCTCACTGCCACCTATCTGGCCAGACCCTGATTATAAGAAACTGAATTCACTCTATGTCTACTTCACATTGCTGCAGTGTGTCATTTCGGGGAGTAGAGTCAGTGTGCAGAGGAAAGACCCCAGGTCCGACACCTCCTGGGGGACATTTGTTCTGTGACAGCGCGAAGTCATTGCTGTGGATAAGGAGGAAGCCGGCATCAGGTTGAGCCAGAACAATGCTCAAAGGTAGGTAGGCGGTTGAAGAATCAAACCCACACAGGTCTGCTTCCAACTCACAAAAAGGAGGCTGCAGTGTAGGTAGTCCAGCACTGGATCTAGGGGACTATGAATGGATGGTGGCAGTCAGGTACTGTGGAGCACATGGGCAGCAAAGATGGCGCTGAGAGGGGGTTGAGTGGGAAGAGCCTAATTTACTGTAGAGCACATGGGCAGCCAAGATGGCGCTGGGAAAGAGTAGAGTGGGCAGAGCCCAATTGACCTGCCGATCAGTGCCTAACCAGCCCGTGAAGGCTCAGGTGAATGATAGGGTGTGACCTTGACAGTGATTGGTTCCTCTTCCTCCCTTACCATGCCACCCGCCCTTTTTGTCTTTAAAAGGGGCTGCTCTCTGTTAATAAACCAGTTTTTTACCTGCTGGATTTGGCTCCCCGCTGTGTCTGATTGTCTCCCGGGCTGAGGGAGGCTGGGGAATAGACGAGCGCCGCACTTACCTTTCCTTTCCTCGGACCCAGTCCATCTTTTGTGCGCACAAAGACCCAACAAGGTGCCAGTGGCTGTCGCCTGTCATCCGGCCTATTCGGGAGGCTGAGTTCTGATGGTCGTGACTCAGAGCCAGCCCAGGCAGGAAGGTCTGTGAGATTCTTATCTCCCATAAACGACCTCCTTCACCCCACCCTGAAAAAACCCAGTTTTGGTGCTGTGGATCAAGTTATAGAGCCTCAGCCTTGAGTAAAAGAAGCTCAGGGATGAAACTGAGTCCCTGAAACCAAGACCTGGGACTCACAAAAAAAAAAAAAATGAATAGTGGACACTTGTTATCTTACTACCAAAAAGGATGGATACATTCTTTTCTCTGGTACTTGTAGCCAAAGGTAAGGAGTTTCCCTTGATGTTCCTCTAAATCTCTCCTTCTCTCTATTATCTCTCCTGGCTTCAGTTGCAGGATAGAATTCAGATCATCCCACTTGATATGACCTTAAGTACCCTCCACTACCCGCCTTTCTTGGGGTGGGGATCCTGGATGTACTCACCTCTGGATGAAAGAAGCACCAGAGAGATGGGGGTAGGTATCCCTGAAACTCATACACACACACACACACACACACACACACACACACATACACACTCACCTAGGCCAACTCTGACTAGCCTTTTCCAAAGATACTTTATCTCCTTGGGTTAACTGACCTAGGAGAGGAACATGATCCTCTATAAATGACTATTTTAACTAGGGCTTGCTAGTTGACACGAGATAAACAGAAGCTCAAAGGAAAGGTTCTGGAGCCTGTCTGGCTCAGGCTCACACTTGACATCCTGCTCCTCAGTAGGCAGAGATCTGAGGATCAAAGATCGAAGCCAGCCATAAGCTAGCAAGGTGATAAGACACTTCTATGCATGGAACCACCAAAAATCCAGACGTGGAGCTGTGGTTCAAGTGGTAGAGTAGCAGCCTTGAGCATGAAAACTCAGAGAGACAGCTCCCAGATCCTCAGTTCAAACCCACACAAGAAATGGCCCCATTTGTTGTCCACGTGATCACACCAGACTGTGAGCCACTAAGGAGCTGGGCTGTTCCCAGGAACTGAGATCGAGCCCCAGGGAGGCCAAAATAGTCCTCAATGATCATTGAAACATGGGATGTATATTCACATCCATGTGTGGACTGCAAGAAAGAAAGACACCCCTTGCTTGCCAGAGATGGTGAAGGAGTGGGGTTGCTGTTGTTGGGACACCAGGTTCTAGCCTCAGTGTACAGCCATTTCTAAGAACTCCCCACGTTTGCCCAAGTGTAAAGTTACAGCAGGCTGGGCGTTGTCTTACCAAGAACTCCAGAGGTTGTGGCCTATCTTAGGCAGGGAGTGGGAGAATGGGAGTAGGGTCGGAGGGTAGTGTCTATTATATTCTCTCCAACCAAGGAAGAATGGCTTTGGATACTAGTTTCAAAGTCTGAAAGTGAAGGGTTGCATGTGCTTTATGGCCTGACAATTTGGATTTCCTCTGGTTGTAAGAAGGTGGCTGAAACCGGGCACTGCCAGTATCTCACAACTGTCATCCTAGCTACTCAGGAGGCTGAGATATGAGGATCACAGTTCAAAGCCAGCTTGGGTAGGAAAGTCTGTGAGACGTTAACTCAAGGGAAGCACCAGAAAACTGGAATTGGTGCTGTGGCTCTAGTGGTAGAGCGCACACCTTCAACTGAAGAGCTGAGGGATAGCACGCACGCACACAGTTCAAACCCCATGACTGACAACCAAAATGCTGTGGCTGAGTTTTCTTCATAGTGGGGTGTACAGTAGGAAATGCCATGCTGTTTTATGAGCCATTCCAGATGTGTGAGAGGCTCTGAGTTTTGTCAACATTTGGTCTGAGGATGGTAGTGCCATCTTCTTGGAGTTTGGGATGTTCAGTTACTCAGGGACTGCTGAGTCCTTGGGCTACCCGTGTGTGTGTGTGTATGTGTGTGTGTGTGTGTGTGTGTGTGTGTGTGAGTGTGTGTGTGTGTGTGTGTGTTTCTATGTGTGTGTATTTTTCCCTGATCATTCTCTACCCACTTCCTGGGTGCTTGTCTGCCTCTTCCTGACCTTGGATGGAGCCCTTCCTCAATAGCAACCTTGTCTTTAGTCCCCTATCATGGTCTACAATGAGTCCCAAATTGCCAGAGACCTGCATATTCCAACTTTTCCTTGGGACACAAGTCTGGCTGTCCATATCTTTGTCCTCATCCAGGGGATTCTGGGTCCTCAGGGCCGGCTGGCATATGTTCTCTCCTGCCTCTGGGAGCCAGGGTGACTCATGCTGTGTCCTGTCTTTTTCTCAGCTGGGACCCTGGCTGCATTTCCCACTCCCAGAAGGCTGGCAGTGGTGTGGGGGAAGGGTGGTTGCCAGTGGCTCTGGCCAACTCGACCTTGATAGTTGACTGAAGGCTCCCCAAACAAGGATAATCTGGGGCTACATGAGAGGTGAGGCCAAGGTGGCTTGGATGTATTGTTCGCTGTCTAGGAAATGTCAACATACCTTATTGTAGGCAAATCTATCTTCGGGCAACAGCTGGCCCTCTCAGGTCCTTCTAGACAATTCTAGATTCCCAGAATACAGAGGCATATACTTTAGATTCCAGGCCCAGGGAACTGGGGGATGAGAGACTGGGATAGCCAATACCTCAATGTTCTGGGGCATTAGTTTTGTCCGGGATGAGCTGAGCTACAATTGGGGGGCAGTCCTGAGTCATAGTCACAGTAAACTCTCAAGCCAGATCAAGTGGTTTCTCCCTAAGTACTTCTTGGGCTGAGGGGTTTGGGCCATGGCAGTAAGTTCTATGGAACCTGCCCCTCGATCTCAACATGGGGCTACAGGATCAAGTGAAGGACACTAGGGTTGCTCTTTGGTAGTCGGCCCATGATTCCAGACCTTCATCTGTCCCCCTTCCCCAAGCACTGATGAGGAAAGCAGGGCACTGAGCCCTCAGACTCCTGGGATAGTGACTGCTACAAGCAGCAGCCAGTTGGCTGTGGACTCCTGAGCCTACAAAACTTTCATGAGCCCAACTCAACACCTGCCCAAGGTCTGACTGACAAATTTGCACTCTTGTGATACTCATGTGATGGGCTCAGCTCATCCAGGACAAAACTAATGCCCCAGAACATTGAGGTACTGGCTATCCCAGTCTCTCATTATCTGGTGTGACATCTTACAGCTCCTGCCCCTCCTGGCCCAGAACTGTGGTCTGAGATAGTGATTTACTGCTCTGATCCACATTGCACCCATGACAGATGCCATTCTGATGATCTTCATGCCCCACGGCTGGATACTTCTCTGCTACTGTGTTCTGCTCTGTAGGCAATGGCCTCCAAACAGGCTGTTATCAAGACTTGTAGGACACCTAGACAATAGGAGACCCTCAGGGACCCACTGGAAAGAACTCTGTCTAGAGCTACAGAGTAAGGTCTAAGGAAGCCAGGTGTTGGTCATGGGGCTTGAACTTTGGGCCTGGGCACTGTCCCCCAGCTCTTCACCTTACCACTTGAGCCACAGAGCAACTTCCTGTTTTCTGTAGGTTCCTTGGAGATCTGAGTCTCCCAGACTTTCCTGCCTGGGCTGGCTTTGAAACGTGATCCTCACATCTCAGCCTCCTGAGGAGCTAGGAGGACAGGCTGAGCCACCTGTGCCTGGTGATCTGGCCTTACACCACAGTGGACTAGGAGCTCCTGAAAGCTTTTCTTTAATTTTCCTGTGCTAGTATTGGGGTTTGAACTCAGGGTCTTGGCTCTGGTCTCTTTTTTCCTTCAAGGTGACCACTTTACCATTTGTGCCACAGCTCCATTTCTGGATTTTGGTAGTTAATCGGCAAGAAGACTCTCATTAACTTTCCTCTCCAGAGATGGCATGACCCTCGATCTCTATCTCAGTCTCCTGAGTAGATAGGATTTTCAGGGGTTGAGCCACTGGTGGCATTGGGCTAGAAGCTTTTCTAAAGCAAGAGTTCTTCCCTGCGTTTACCCTGACTCCTCCATGCAAAGGAGGCCTGAGGGTCAGGAGCTGGGAAAACAGGTTTCCAACCACAGGAAATGGCTTTGGGTCCCTGGCGAAAAGCCAAGCTAAGCTTCCCCCTGGGCACCATTCTAGGACCTCACCCTCTGCCCTATGACTCAAGTCAAAGTTAACCCAGACTTGAATTTTCTGCCAGACTTTTCTGAAGCCATAAAACCTTCATACCACTCACACCACCTGATATACAGCACATCTCAGGACCTTTGCCCATGCTATACCTTCTGCCTGAGGCTCTCTGTCTTGTACCCACATATTAGAACTACTGTGGAATTTTGGCACTGGTTATATCACTTTCTGGAGCAAATCTTTCCTTCCCTTCTCCATCTTTTTTTTAAATATTGAGTTGCTAGAGATGGAACTTGTGCAGGCTGACTGGCAAATGTTCTATATTGGTGTGTGTGTGTGTGTGTGTGTGTGTGTGTGTGTGTGTGTGTGTGTTTGTGTGTGTGTGTTTGTGTGTGTTTGTGTTTGTGTGTGTGTGTGTGTGTGCGTGTGTGCCAGTCCTGGGGTTTGAATTCAGGGCCTGGATGCTATCCTATCCCTGAGGTTTTGTGCTCCATGCTAGCACTCTTCTACTTGAACCACGGCTCTACTTCTGGCTTATGGGGTGTTTAACTGGAGAAAAGTGTCGCATATTGACTTTCCTGCTTGCAGTTGGAATCTTCAGATCTCATCCTCCTGAGTAGATTACAGGGGTGAGCCTCCAGCACCTGCTCTCTATCCTACCTCTTACTATAACCTCGGCCCTCCTCTGAGTTCCAGAATAATATATCTCACCAGGCTCAATTTTTTTTTTGCCAGACTTGGGCTTGAACTCAAAGCTCATACTTAGGAGGGACTCTAAATATGTGAAGACTGGGACAAATGCTTCCATTCAATTATGTATCATGTTTCAACACTTAATAAAATGTTAATTAAAATGGGTCAATGCCCTAACTTATTCTGTATAATTTTATAATAGATGTGCAAAATATAATATTATGTGTATAATAATACTAAATACCATAATGAATAAATGAATCAAAGAAAAATACAATACAAAATCAATAATAAAATTCATAATATGAAATTAACATGCATTTATATGTATATATCATATATTACACATGTATAGAAATATTTCTTCCATTGCAGGGCCTTCATTCAGGCCCTGGGAACACTATCCTGAATTTCTTTTCCTCAAGGACAATGACCTTCGCATTCACCCATGGTACAAAAGAGTTACCTGGACAGTAAGTTCAAAAACTAGCAATGGCAGAAATACTGGCCCCAGTTCCAAGAGAGTAACTTAATTTTTTTGATGGAAGCAGTTATGTTTATTCAGTTCCATACTGGACATTAAAAAAAGCAGTTTAGAGTTTTGTACAGCTATTCAAACGTCCTTCCCTTACCTCCAAAGTGCTTCTCTGAGAACTACATTGTTTCTCTTTTTTTTGTATATTTTTTATTGTAAAAATGTTCTACAGAGGGGTTACAGTTCCAGGAGCAAGGTAATGAGTACATTTCTTATTGAGCATTGTTTACTTCTCCTGTGTTTTTCCCCTACCATCCCTTCCCTCCCATCTCCACAACTACCTCCCGCTGCCGAGGTCAGTGACTTAGTTTTTCATTTTTGGTTGGCACGGAGTTTGAACTCAAGTAATGGCAACTCTTCACTCACATTGCAACAGATTTACCAAGACCCTGAGTTCAAATCCCAGGCTAGAAAAGAAAACTGGCAGAAATTCCAAACCAGAGAGCTTTATTTTTCTAATTTAGTTAAGTAATTATTTTCTATATATATTGGTTTTTTTTTTTTTTTGACCAAGCATGGGGTTTGAACACAGGTCATGGAAATTCTACTTCAGCTTGGATCTCCCTTTGCTGGTGTGCAGTCTCTGGTCCCATAGCCCATCCTCGGATCCTGGGCCAAGAAGGCTTTCAGGAAGAAAAAATCATTGGAAAGCACAAAAAGTGGTGACCTGCAGAGAGCTGGGGTTTTACGATTTTTTTCTTTGGACAGTGACCATCCTGTGTCTGAATGACAAAGCTGCAATATGGACTTGAGCTGCCATTGCTGGTGGCTGGTGGGCTATCAGTGAGGCCATAGTCCAACCTGTCAACATAGGCCCTGGGTTCAAATCGCATTCCTGACATCAATCGCAGGAGAATACAAGAGACTCATTCCTAAGCATAGGAATACTGATTGAAAGAGTATTTTATACATCCGTCTATGCTAAAATTGGATGCAATAATCCTAGAATGCTGATTCAGCATAATTAATAGTTCATTAAGCATGAAAAGAATAATATTTCTTCAATTGGGGTATAATAAATACCTAAGAGTTGGTAGGAACATAGTAGGTGTCATTCTATCGTATATGACTATGGAACTCTTTACTTATATATATATTTGTATACCTCTGTCTGCCTATCCATGTATCACTGTTTTGGCCAAACCTGGGGGTCGATCTCAGAGTCTGGGGACCACCTGACATCTTCACTGGCTAGAGGATGCCATGCTCAAACTCACCCAATCATGAATTGGGCCTGCTAGGCACTAAGTTCAGATCCTGGCACTGCCAGGCATGATGAAGAACACATCTTACATCTGGGATGTTATGTGACAGGATGTAAACAATGTAATAAATGGTATAGGTGTCATCAGAGTCAATAAAATAAATTCTAAATAAATGAATGAAACAAGAAATAAAATAAATAACCACACTAAATACAATATAGACTGAACATCTGTATGGAAGTATAAATCCTATCTTTAAAATATATATAAAGAGGGCTCGGAAGGTGGCTCAATGGTAAAGCGCTTGCCTTGCATGCATGAGGCCCTGGACTCGATTCCTCAGCACCACATAAGCAGAAAAAAAGCCGGCAGTGGCGCCGTGGCTCAAGTGGTACAGTGCTAGCCTTGAGGTGAAGAGCTGAGGGACAGCACCCAGGCCCAGAGTTCAGGCCCACGAGTGGACCAATATATATATATATATATATATACATATATATATATATGTATATATATATATATGTATATATATATATGTATATATATATGTATATATATATATATATATATAAGGAGTATCTTTTCCAGGCCTGAGGCTTGAATTCAGCCCCTCTATACAGAAGAAATGGCAGCAGATCCTGAGATACTCATTTCTGGACCTGGGATGTGTTATGGAATGTGATTGATCTCATCCTTGAATGAGTAGTTTGTGCATGATGCAAGTAGGAAATGATAGGCACTACTCATGGGGTATCGATTGTTTGTAAAGAACAGTTGATGAAGCATGACAATAATCATCACAGTATGAAATGGAGGCATCAGGAAAGATCCAAGAATCGGTAGTCACACAGATTGGATTCCACCACAGGTTACCATCTCTCCTATTCTATATTAATGTGTACTTATTTCCATATTACCTTCACCTTATGAATGGATGACTGTTGTGCTCCCCGCTGTCCCCTCGGGGGCGGAGGCTCAATCGCAGGTCCTTGGAACGGCCTAGCTCCTTCGTGGCTCAAAGGCTGGTGTGCTCATATGACCCCATTCACCACTTGCTCCTGCTAGGTCCAGAGTTCAGATTCCCCACCTTGCCAAAAAATTCATCTTGATGTCAGAAGTCAATCGTTGCACCTGTTTTCTGTCCTGTGCAAGTCCTGGATCTCAGCTAGGTCGGAGAATGCATGGGCCACCCTGTGGCCATAGGAATAAGTTGTTATCCATGTCAGCCCAGTTATTCCTGTCATCATATACTCAGGAAAATACACAATACACCCATGAATAACATACAAAATAAAGAGAATAACTACACTCAATGCAGTCCACACACGGATGTGAATATACATCCCATGTTTCAATGATCATTGAGGACTATTTTGGCCTCCCTGGGGCTCGATCTCAGTTCCTGGGAATGGCCCAGCTCCTTAGTGGCTCACAGTCTCGTGTGATCACATGGACCCATTGGGCAGTTGGGCGTCCTAGGCCCAAAGTTCGAATCCCAGCACTGCCAAAAATTCACCTGATGTGAGAATCCAGTCGTTGCACCTGTTTTCCTGTTCTGTGCAAGTTCTGGGGCTCAGCTAGGAAGGAGAATGTATATGCAACTCTATACTCATGGGAATAGGTTGTCATCCAGTTCACCACAGTTATATTTGTCATCCTATACTCAAGGAAATACACAATACATCAATGAATAAGACACAAAACAAAGAGAATGACTACACCAAACGCAAGATGCCGCCCACCCATGTTTGGAAATATAGATCCTCTATTTAATTATGAATTTATGACTATATTGGTCCTCACCAGGGCTCCATCTCAGGTCCCAGGAATGGCCTAGTTCCTTAGTGGCTCAAAGCCTGGTGTGCTCACCATGACATATTCACCAATTGGGCCTGCTAGGCTTTGAGTTCAAGTTCCTGCACTACCAAAAGATTCATTCTGATGTGAGAAGCCTACGGTGGCACAGGTTTTCCTGTCCTGTGAATGTCCTGGGTCTCATTGAGGATGGAGAATGCTATATAGGCAACTCTTAGCCATGGGAATAGGTAGTCATCCATGTCAGCACAGTTATATCTGTCACCCCATACGCAATAAAATACACAATACATCCTTGAAAAAGACACAAAATAAAAAGAATAACTACACTGAATGCAAGATGCATACCACACCTGCAGTTAAAGAGAAATCCTATGTTTTAAAAAGGTGGGCTTGCTATTTTGTCCAGTGCTGGGGATTCAAATCAGGCCTTGCAGCAGACCTGACATTCTACTCTTCAAAGATGGTGAGCTTCCCCTTCTCCCACAGTGCAACAGAGTTACCCAGACCTGAGCTAAAATCCCAGCACTGACAAAAGATTCATCCTGATGTCAGAAGCCAGTCGTTGTGCCTTTTATCCTCTCCTTTGAAAGTCCTGCATCTCAAATACTATGGAGAATACGATAGACAACCCTGTAACTATCAGAACAGGTTGTCATCCATGTCAGCACAGTTATACCTGTCACCATATTTATTATAATACACAATACCTCCATGAATTAGAGACAAAATAAGGAGAATAATTGCACTGAACACAAGATGCTGTCCAAACATGTATGTCAATATAGATCCTATGTTTAAATTATGAATTTATGACTATAGTGGACCACCCTGGGGATCAATGTCAAATTCTGGGAATGGCCATACTCCTTAGTTGCTCACAGGTTCGTATGATCACCTTGACTGATTGGCCAATTTGTTTTGCTCTGCCCTGAATTCAGATCGCAGCACTACCAACAAGTGGATTGTGGAGTAAGAAGGAGAGTGTGAAACTTGTTTTCCTTTTCTCTGAGAATTCTGAGGGTCAGGCATAATGGAGAACATTTCTCCAAATCTAGATGTTCTATGATAGTTTTTCATCAATGTATTAAACAGAATGTGTTTCATCATAGTAAAATCAATGGTAAATAAATGAATAAAACAAAAGATACAAGGAACAACTACAGCAAACATGTATGGACTGAACAGCTATAGGTAAGTATAAATCCTATCTTTACAATACATATAAATAGTATGTTTTCCAGGGCTGGGTCTTGAATTCAGGACTAGTGAACAGGCCTGACTTTTTTATCTTCATGTAAGGTGATCTTCCCCTTTATCCACATTGCTGCAGATTTACCCAGATCCTGAGTTCAAATTCAAAGCCTGTAAGTATAAACTAGGTGAATTGCAAGCCAGGGAGCTAATTTTTTTCTCAGCATGGGGCCTGAACTAAGGTCGTAGCAAGTCCGCCTTAGCTTCAATAACCCTAGGATGGGGTGTAGCTAATGGACACCCAGGTGCTGCTGGGGTCCTAGAGCCCCAGGTGTTGTAGGGAAAACAATGCACAGAAAAATGTGGCCTTTTATGTTTTCTTCCTTTGCACAGTGACCCTTCTGGGTCTGAATGACACTGTTGCAAAGGTTACTTCATGTTGCATTACTGAAGGCTGGCAGACTATCAAGGAAGCCATAAGCCCTCGTGGCAACATAGGCCCTCATTTCGAATCCCCGTCCTGACACCAACCAATGGCAGGAGGTACTAAGAAACTGGTTCCCATCCAAAGGAATAACACTAGAATTTTGTCAATGTCACAGTTCAACGAGTTGATCGTGAATCATGATCCTATAAAATTAAACAGCATCATTTCAGAAGGCTGGTTGATTTTATTTAATATTTATGAAGCATTAAAAGAATATTATTTCTTACAGGAACACAATAATTTCAGGACACTGAGTGCTTTCATTAATATTTTAAGGATGAAAACAATAACATTAATAACATGGACGCATAATAAATACCCAGGAATTGGTAGGAATATATTCTATGTAACCGAATAATGTATAGACATCTCTGGCACTCTATAAAGATATATATTTATTAGCATACTGCCATTTGCATGTCAATCTGTTCTTATTGGCTTAACCCCTGGGGCCCGTTCTCAGGTCCTGGGAACAACCTGTCAGCTCAATTTGCCCCAAGATGGCGTATTTACACTCACCCATTCGTGAATTTGGCCTTGTAGGCCATGAGTTCAGATGCCAGCACTTCCAAACAATGAATCGTGGAGTAAGAAGATGATGGTAACACATGTTTTCTTTTAC
This sequence comes from Dipodomys spectabilis, assembly GCF_019054845.1. Taxonomy (NCBI): domain Eukaryota; kingdom Metazoa; phylum Chordata; class Mammalia; order Rodentia; family Heteromyidae; genus Dipodomys; species Dipodomys spectabilis. The sequence goes on along the minus strand of NW_024870882.1, from coordinate 6,145,515 downwards.
TGTGAATCTTCTGTGTGTCAGGTATGAGGTGGAACACATATGTAGACCTATATCCTATGTAGTCAATGTTCTATTTGCTATAATAGTCAATATAATAAATGGTCAATACATGAATAAAACAAAAAATAAAATAACTACACTGAACACAATATGGAGTCAACATATGTATATAACTATAAAACATATATGTAAATTGTACATGAATAGGGTGTTTTCTATTGCTGGGGTTTGATTTCAGGCCTAAGGAACAGACTTAAATTTCTTGACTTCAAGGAAGCAAGTTTCCCCTTCCCACACAGTGCAACAGGGTTACCCAGACTATGAGTTCCAATCCCAGTCCTGGTAGAAAATATGTCACCTTTACAGTATGTGAGGCCCAATTCTTAGGTATTTCATTATGCCTCCATTTAATGAATGTGATTGTTTAAATACTTAATAAAATATTAACTAAAATCGATCAATGTCGTGTAATATAATTGTGTATAATTTTATCCTAGAATTATTCAAGAACTGTTCAATCATGACTTACATCACATTCCATTGGTAATCATATGGATAGGAACAAGTTTCTTAGGATCTCCTACCCTTTAGAGGTGGCAGGACCAGGATTCGAATAGTGGGCTCCAGCTCCCTCCACTTCAACCTGAGGATAGGGAACTCACCAGTATGTCCAAGAACATAAACAAGACCAGTGATTAGGCAGGCACCAGTGGCTCTCAGCAGACCTCCTTGATACTTATAAGGCTGTGATAGTAGGATCATGGTCAAAGTCACCCTAAGCAGGAAAATTCTTGAGACCGCTGTCCAAATTCAGTGCCAACAAAGCCAGAAGCTTTGTGGCTCTAGTGTAGAGGACCAGCCTTGAGCAAAAGCAGCTCATGGACTGTGCCCAGACCCTGAGTTCAAGGTCTGGGACTGGCAACAAACAAAACTACACAACAATCTGTGTAGCCATCCAGCTAAAGCAGGTCACCCTCTTGTCCCCAACTGAATTGGTCAGAATTCCCTGGGAAAAGGGCTGGGAGAACCGCTGTGTTCTTCACTCCACCCATGCTGCATGCTTCACAGGATTCTGGCCACACCCCCATTCTTTCATGCTTCTTTCTGACCAATGGGATACAAGAATGGTGTCCACGCCCACATTCCATGTTGCCAGGTAGCACTGAGATTCCCTCTGTTAGTTTACACCATTACCAGCAGTTGAGGAAAGTAGTGGTGGCTGAGTGGTGAGGAAGAGACTCGAGGTGACTTTGGAGAATAGTAGAAAATTAATGCTCCCACCCCCACCTGGCCCTTTCCCTCCCTTCACACGGTGCCAGGTTTCAAACCTCAGGGAAGGCCGTGCTGCCAGCAGGCCTAAATCCCCGACCTGGTCCCTGCCCCTAGTCTTCCGCTCTGGTCCCAAGTGTCCGCGATGCTGACACCATCGCTGCTGCCCCAATTGGAGCAGCTGCCAACAGCTTCTCCCAGCAGCACAGGTTAGTGGCCGCCCCAACACCAACCTACCCTGGGTCAAACACTCCTCTGGAGGCACCATGACCCCCTTGCGTGTTTCCTCTCCCTGGCTCTGATGAGCCACCTTTCTGTCTTGAGCATTTCTGAGATAGAAACTAAATATATGATCAGGCTGGGCTGGATCACAGTCCTCCTGTGAAAGATATGCTCCACCAGGCCTGGTCCTCTGTAATTGGGATGGTAGACATGTGGTGTCATGCTCAGTCATAGGTGTAGATGGATTATCTCAAACTCAGTCCACAGCAACAGATTCTTGACCACACGTGAAGCTCTTTGTAGGGTCTCAATCATTGGACCTCAGTCTCGTCACAGGACAGTTGTGAGGAAACAAGGGATTTATACAGAGAGATCTCTGGAGAATGGCTAGGCAGAGAGGGAGCGACCTTCAGATAAGGTTTTGGGAATTCTGTGAGCATATGACAGGAAGATACCAGAAAGGGCTCAGGTGGGGCTTGTTATTAATAGTGCAACAGTTGTGGGATTATGAGCCGAAACATGGCTCTTTCATTATTACCCTATCCCCATGAGGAAGGGGATCCTTCACTTTGTTCAATTTTGCAGCTGGGAAACCGAGGCACAGAGAAGCCAGGTGGTCTACTTATGACCTCAAGTTCACAGGAAGCTCGGCTTGACTTCTCTACCATGTTCCCTAGGACAATGGGTGCTATTCAGAACACTTGTTGTGGTGGGAAGTACACTTGTTTTCAGTCGTTTGAAATCTAGGATTGGGCACTGTTCCCGAGCTCCTCAGCTCAACACTAGCGCTCTATCACTTGAGATCACAGTGCCACTTCCAGTTTTCTGGTGGTTCTTTGGAGATAAGATTCTCACAGACGTTCCTGCCTGGGCTATCTATGAACCATGATCCTCATATCTCAGCCTCCTGTGTAGTTAGGATGAGAGTTTTATGCCACTGGCACCCGATTTAAGTGTAATTCTGATTTCTCTCTCTCTCTTTCTCTCAGGAACTGGTTGAATGGGTGCTGTAGGAGGTGGCAAAACATCCCCAGGTGGCTGGAACCCAAGATGGCCCACTCATTCTGGAGGTGGGCTGTGTGTCAGAAGCTGTCTCATTCAGCGTGTTGATAGATCTCCATGAGGTAAACCCTCTGAGAGACTGTGAGGGTTATCCATTGTCCATCTAGCCTTACTGGATTTAATTTATTGTATTCTTTTCTACATTATTTTCTAGCACCTGGACAATACTATGGTACATAGTTACTGAATGAAAATGCAATGTCAACTTAAGAAAGTCATTTAGGGCTCTGGGAATGTGGTTTCATGATACAGTGATTGCCTAGCATGCATGAAACCCTGAGTTCAATTCCTCAGTACCACATAAACAGAAAAACATTGGAATTGTTGCTGTGCCTCAAGTGGTACAGTGATAGCCTTGAGCAAAAAAACAAAAAAAAAATCCCAAACCAAAACCAAACCAAAAAACATTTAATTAGTAAATGCAAAATAAAGAACCCATACTTGGAATATATAATTGCTCCTGCCTACTGACACCTGACAATAGTCCCTAATTCATGAACTTTACTTATATTAGGATATTGATGTTGAAAAAAAAGTTTTGTTCATTAGGTCACAGCAGTTAATGTCTTGAATGTGCTTAGATGTCAGGTGAAGATTAATTCTGGAAATTCAAAGATTCCAGGTTTTTGAATGGTCACTGCTAATCACAATGAGAAGGGGAGTCTAAGTGAGATTTGGAAATCTTTTTGGTCATTCATGGCACCAAGCAGCAGAGGCAAATTAACAGTTGTGACAGAAGAGAAGGAATATTTCCAGAGTTAAGTAATGAATGGTAATAACTAAGGTATACCAGAAACTGTTTTAGAGAACCATTTTTGGATATTGAACAAATAGTTATCAACTAGTCTTATTCCTCATTACCTTTAACATTCTAAATCTCTTACGCTACCTCTTAAGAAACTTATCTCCTTGTGTGCTATTTTTACTTACTTTATCTTCTTTGCTTTCTAAAAATCTCAGTCTTTCTATATTTCTCTATGAACATTTCCTGATACTAAATACCTACACAGATGGCAGAGAATGATCATTTAGGGTCCCATAACTGATGAGTTATTAATGAAACCACATGGAAAAGGAGGACATATTTATTGTTACCTCAAATTTTCTGAAAAGCTGCAATGCCATCATTTGATTCAAATTTCCATTATTTGTTTACATAGTGTCATTCAGTGCACATAAACGCAAATATGAGCTGGTCGTTGGTGGTTCAGGCCTGTAATCCTAGCTATTCAGGAAACCAGAGGATTGTGGTTCAAAGACAGTCTGGTCAGGAATGTCCATGAGACACTTATCTTCAATTAACCACCAGAAACCCGGAAGTGGTGCTGTAGCTTAAGCGGTAGAGTGCTCAACTTGAGCTGAAGAGGTGAGGGAGTGCGCCCAGGATCAGAGTTCAAGCCCCACAACCAACAAAAAGTGCAAATATTACCTTAAGTTTCCCCAAAAGGAAGAACAAGATCAATAATCTTCTCAAGCAGAAAAAAGTAATTTCAAAATGATTCAGTGCACCTACTTTTGCTGAATTATTTAAGTTATGGCTTCTTTGCTAGACATATTCTCTTCCTTTAAAAATTGTCAAATATTAGCTTTACAATAAACTTCATCTAATATTTCTTGTTTCAAAAGAGAAGTCTATACAGTTGATGTCACTCGGCTTTCTTACTATCTTAATTCAAAGCCAAACAAGGCAGGAGAGTCTGTCAAACTCTTACCGCAAATTGAACACCAAAAAACCAGAAGTGGGGTTTTGGCTCAAGCAGTAGTGTATTAGCTTTGGGGGCAGGTGGGCAGGAAAGACAACTGTTCAGGGACAGGATCCAGCCTCTGGGTTCAAGACCCAGAACCAGCACAAACTAACAAACAAGCAAACAAAAATCCCAGATATTTCTTTGGGACCCTCCTTAAAGGAGTACTGGTCAGAGAAGATACTCCTTTTGCTGATCAAACTCACTGGATCCTGCTTTTTTGGAATCCTTATTGCTCTGGAGATCTCAGGACCAGACCAAAGGAACTGATAACTGACTCTTGCATCAAGAGAATCATCTCAGGATTGAAATATCCATCCATAAGACACTTTAAAACCTCCATGTCTTTGTTGCTTTGCTGGAGAACACTTCTAAAACAACGTTTTTTTTTTCCTTTTGTTCTATGCTGGCCTTCAAATGGTACATTATTTCTTTTTGTAACACTCTGAACTAGAAGTTTACAGAAAAATTTTATATGAGTAAAGAACACACTCGAAAAAGCCAGGGGCAGAGTTTCCTTCAAGCCTTGGGATGCTTTTCTTGTACAGTAAAAAGGAAAGCACAAGGTAACTTGAACTTTGTTATTCCTCTGTGTTCCATTCCTCTCCTGGGGTCAGTTTCCACATCCAGTAACAGTTACTTCCAGTAACAATCGATGGTGCTGCTTGAGGTATAATGAATGTTTTTGGCTTCACTGAAATAACACTAGAACACCTATGGACCTGAGAATTAACACGTGTTTCAGAGATAACTTAGTAAAAGGAAAATATGAAATTTATATTGCTTATAAATACATTATACATGAGTACATTGAGTTCAAACTTTGTAAGTTTTCTGTAAATTAAGGTGAATTTTAAATGGGAAGAAGGTTTTCAGAACATTCTTTTTGTGAGTGTATGTGCTGTTCATTATTTCCCAAGTGTACATGAGCTAACAGTAAGGAAACAATAGCAATAATAGGAGAAAGAGAAGTTCTGTGTTTAAGTATAAGGGTTCAATACAATATAGAAGACTACAAATAAGGCAACATTGAAACAATAAAGCCAAGTCCAGTATGTAGATTTATGGGAGTGATATACAGAAAGCAAGACTCCTACATGGAACATGAAGTATGAGGCCAATCCCATTGTAAATCATGCTTGGTAATCATGCAACTTTGTAGAAAGTAGAATGGAAGAATAATTATGTTTTCAATGCAAGTCAAACATAACAACATGGAATTAACTGGAAAAAATGTCCATCTTGTGAGAACAGGGATCATGCTAGCAATGAACTGGTGGCTAAGATCACATTTCTTTTTTTCTTTACACACATACACACACACACACATATTTCTTGGCGGTGGTCTTGGCACTTGAACTGCGGGTCTGTGAGCTGTCTCTCTTCTATTCAGCTCAAGGCTAATGCTCTACAACTTGATCCACAGTGCCATTGCCACTTTTCTTTCAGTCAATTTGAGAAAAGAGTCTCTGGAACTTTCCTACCTGGGCTGGCTTTGAACCTCAATCCTCATATCTCAACATGACCCAGCTTATGATCACATTCCTAACAGTGTACACTCAGGATATGTAATGTGTGTGTTCATCTATCTTTATAAGAATTCTTGAGTTAGGGGCTGGGAAGGGGGCTCAGTGGGAGAGCTCTTGCCTTGCATGCATGAGGCCCTGGGTTCAATTCCTCAGCACCACTTAAGCAAAAAAGAAAAAAGCCGAAATTGGCGCTGTGACTCAAGTGGTAGAGGGCTAGCCGTGAGCTGAAGAGCTGAGGAACAGAGCCCAGGCCCAGAGTTCAGGCCCCATGACCGGACCCCCCACCAAAACAAACAAACAAAAAATAATTCTTGAGTTAAAAATCTGGACTACAGCTTAGACATTACCCTCAAAAAATGTTTGTAGTTTAAAATTTGAAAGTCCTGGAGAAATAAAACCTAAGAATATAAAGGAGTCTTGGAAGTTCAGTTTGCATCCAGCCTGGGCAGAACACTCTTTGCAACTGTATATAAAATTAAGCAGTCAAAAGCTGAATTGGAAGAATGGCTCAGGTGATGGAATACCAGTCATGAGTTGAATAAGAGCTTGAGGCTTTTGCCTACATACATGCAAGCATACACATACACAAAGAAGCACTTATATATGCACACACAAATACACAAATGAAACAACTCTCAGAATGTGTAGAAAACTTAGAAAACAATAAATATATGTCCTGAACAAGACTAGAATCAAGTGATAATTTTTAATATTAGAAGTCCTCAAATGAACTTCCTTCAAATAAGTTTGAGAATATTTCATTGGTAGGGATCAGAGATAGTAAGAGAGTCAATAATCATTATTAAAGGGATCAGATCCATGGCGGAATGAATCAGAGATCCCGCAGGTGCATCTGAAAATATTCATATCCTGTGTCAAATATTAGAACATCCTTGAAAATAGAAAACAGTCTAAGCAGTCACTCTGGTGTATAATATCACTGGAGAAGTTCAGAATTGGTAGTATGTATCTAGATTAAATAAACCAAGAAACTATGGCAGGGCAATGTGATACAAGCTTAGAATTCTAGCACTGAGATTAAGACAGGAGATTAGAGAATGGAATTACGTAGTGATATGTTCCCTGGACCAGGTAATTTTGTCTTAATAAAACAAAACAAACAAGAAAGGAATACATAGTTGGACGTTTGGGCTAATTTTGTCATTATGTTTTGAGAAGTCAAATTTACTGTTGAAATGCAACTCATACTTAATCCTCACTTGTGTTTTAAATTCTCTCTTCATTACAGAACATTGCTAGATGTAAAATGACTTATGATTCCCATCCAAAATATGAAAAATAAGTTATTATCATTCTGTTGTATCCCAAAGAAATGATGAAGGATTACAAAAGATTTAGCCTGGAAAAATAGCAATGTTCGTCTAATATAGGATTTTGAAGATCTTGCTAAATTAGAATTTAGATTTAAAATAATTTGTTTTTGCTTGAAATTTTATATTCTATAGGATTCTACGAAATACTTTTTAAGTAGAGAGTTAATTGACAAATTCACAAATGATTTTGCATTCTATTTCCCTAGAATATTCTTTCAAGAGAGTTATAATTAGAACGTAGTTAATAGATAATTCCAACAGTTCATGTATAAAATGATAATGTGAATGTTGTCGACAGAGTTGCCAAAAAATTGATGATATTAATTTATAAATTTAGAATAAGAGCAATTTTTGGAGTCTTTGGTATAACATGGTATGAAGAGAATAATCGTGTGACATCTTCTTTCTTCTACCTGTATGTAACACAGAAGCAATTTCCTTAATTATTTGCTACTGTATACACTGAGAAAAATGTTAGGTTTGGATTTGTTTTTATTTTTGTATTTGTTTTATTGATTTGTCCTAGGGCTTGAACTCTGGGCCTGGACACTGTCTCTGAGCTTGTTTATGCTCAAGGTTCGTGCCCTACCACTTCAACCTCAGTGCCACTTGCGTCTGGCTTTTGCTGAGAAGTTTATTGGAGATAAGAAGCTAGGGATTCTTTCTGCCTGGGTGGGTTTTGAACTGTAATCTTCCGATCTTAGCATCCAGAATTTAAAAGATAGTTTAAAAAGTATAAATATAAATTATATTTGCAAGTGTTCTGATCTCAAGAATACCAGTGGCGGGGGGGGGGGGAGGGGGAAATGATGCAACCCAGTTTATTATGGTATTCTTTCCAGAACATGTATGGCATCACATTAGTAGAGTTCTGTTTTTTTCACAATAGAGATAAGCTATTCATGATGTGAATGAAGGGAAGTTTGAGGTGCACCCTAAAAGTTGGAAACTGTTGGGCTAGGATGACTCTATATCATAAATATTGGTATTGATGGTCATAAAAAAACTAGCTTACTGTGATAAACAATTGCTTACTCTTGAAGAATTAATTATTACCAATGCTACATAGTTTTATCCTCTACCAGAATGTGGTTTTTTTTCTGTTGACCCTCAATCTGTAACATCCCTTTGGAAAATGCATCTATTGCAGAATTACATAACATGCAAGCCGGTACTTTTTTGAATCTCTCAGGTATGGAATCTTCCGAATTTGAAAATGAGTAGTTACTAGTCATTGGAATGTTGAAGAACACATACATTCTGTCTTCTTAACAACTTATTTACTTTTAAAAGTTATAAATTTCAATAGAATTAAACTCTTTTCCCTTTTAGTATGAGAATGGACTATATTTATTCTTTTTTCAAAATATTGGTAAGTATATTGTGAAAATATTGTCTAGTCAGATAGCATTCAAGTTGATGGTCCTCTAATTAAAAATGGATAATTAATTCAAATTAGACGCCAAACAGTATTGATTTTTTTGACTAATCTGTAGTCAAAAAGAAAATTTAAAAATGGCTTAGAATGTGTTCCTAACCACCAGTTTTATAAATGGCTTTGGACAGTGGTTTGTGATTACTTTATTTTACATGGGATAATATTTAATACTACTATAAGTTTTGGCAAAAGAAGAAAACTAAAAATTTACCACTGTAGAGGAATATGATAGAAATAGAAGACAGTTTTATGTTTGTCAAATCTCTGATGAGTACCCATATTCAAGACTTAAAGTCCTATTTCTTACTATGTTAGACAGATAGGGAAAACATAAAACACCATATGATAAGGCAACTATTCATGACTTTTTAAAATGTACTTATTATGTGATGAAATTTACTTTATTAGCTAATGTTTTGGTTTGAAATATGGGAGACTGATCTAGTTAACAAATTTTCGAAGGCACCTACTGAAAAGCACAAATGGAGGGGTGTACTATTTCTACACTTTAGTGAATGGTTGAACCTGTTTGGCATTAGTGCAGAGTAAATAAATCAACTCTATTGTAACTTGCTCCCTACACTTGAAAAACATGTAACGTCACTAAATATCATCTACTTGTAAAGTGTTATTTTGGCAAATGTAATTTTAAAAAGTTTATTTGAAAAGGAATATACTTTCAGAACATTCAATGTAGGTTATCATTTGTTTGAGAATGACAACATTTTTATACTACAGAACCAAGTTTAACTGAAGTACCAGTGTTTTGAAGCACTAAGGATCTTCTCAATTAATGTTTTTCTGAATTATATTTGACCTCTATGTCAAGTATTCCTAGCATTGGTAGACAACTATGAATCTATCGTTCCAGGAACTATTTTTTGGCCTGATGATGTTGGACTGAAATCATTTATTAATCATTAGGAGAAGGGTATTACAAATAATCTTGTGACATTTGTGGTCTTGTTCACTCATATGGGATGGTCATCTGAAAACTGAAAGTTTGAATTACTGTACTTTCACATTTTGTGATTTCATCTTGCATTTTAGGTTGCCTTGCATTTCCCAATTGCTTACTGCTAATTGCTGCATTTCAAGGAATTGGGGCCCTGAAATATAGGAAATGAGAAATTGAGATGGGTCTTCAATTACTTTCTGCTGGCATGTTGCATGGGCCTAGGTGAGAACTCTTGCCCTAGTTATCTGATGATGCGGATAACTGGGACCTGGGATCCTAGGACCCGTGGATCCTGTAGAAGAATAATAGCTTTTATACATCATATCAATAAAATTTGAGTATAATCAGTAGGAATGCTTCAGAAATATGGAGAAAAACAGTTTGGGACAAGCGAGTTAAAACAATAAACATCAGCAGAGTAAAATCCCTTATAGATTAGAGGAAAACAACATTGTTTTTTTTTTTTTTTTACCATGTGAATTCAGAAACCAAGAACACTTAGAAGGTATCACAAGTTTATACCGAAAACATTGCATTGATACTTTTTATATTCTAATATATATTCTAATCCTGATTATTTATATTGCAATCTATTTATTGGAATAAATATCAATTAATTTGTCAAATTATCAATTAATTCTAGTAAAATTCACTGTGTGAAATATAAAATCAGCACATGTAAATATAAAATATATAATTATATATAATATATGAAAATGATTTGCATTGTTCTGTTGTGGTTATGGTATCAAAGGCAACTGTTTGAAAGTATTATTCCATTACCTCTACCTCAGTGTTTGGTAGAATTAGAACTAAAGCATTACCATTCGGAGATGTACAGCCTAGAGACAAGAGGAAACACTGTGATTAAAACATTACCAAATTAAGGCCTAATAACGAGGAGAAACATATGGACTTCTCCTGGAGCTATGGAATATATTTGGTGATAGAAAATCAGTGGTGTAAGTTCCTGCCTGGTTGGATGGTAGGCAGGCCAGGACATTAGGGAATCATGCATAAGAACAATTTTTTCACCTTCTTGGCTTTAGCTACTTTTGAAATAGTAGGGTGTAATAAACAATTATATTTTGAAAAAATATCTTCTAGTCTGAACATTACTGTCTGAACTGTTCGTCTCTCTATGATCCCTTGTAACTAAGATTAGTTTTGCTCCAGTAAGACAATCTATGCTATCAGGGTAAGATATTCTGGTTGGTCTGTTCCTACATGGAGCAAGGGTATAGGGTCAGGGAGACATTTGTGCCAGTAAGCCCTCATTTGGGAAATTTTATGCTGCTGAAGTTTAGAAGTAGCTCTTAAGTAAGGCTTACTTTGAATCCATTAGCTCCACAAAGCTAAATCAGTTGATAAATAAGTATTTGAAAAGCCATCACCTTTGGACCTACCTATAAAGGCTTCAAAGTATGATCAAATTTCAAATGAAAAAGACTTAAAATAATCATTGACAAAAATTGCAACTGTGAGCAATCAAACAAACAATATGTTTTTTCCACCAAACACAGAATTTTACAGAAATAAGATGAATAGAAATTTTGAGAACAGTAAGATTTCCTTGTTACAAATAGGCAACCAAGGATATATGCCTGTCTTAAGATTGCATCATTAACTACTTAAATTTACAGGATACTACATGCTTCAGCAGCACGTCTACCCGAATTACAATACAGAGTTTTACATGGTTCGTATACAAGGATGATATGAAAATTTGTGAAGTATTCCATATTTTTCATTCTTCAGATTCAAGAAATTAAACAGTAATTAAAAAATTGATTACAAATATACAAGTGTAATAATACATGTAATTAATAGAAATAAAAGTTAGTTTGACATCAGTGTATTCAATCTTCACCTTTTTAGAAAGGCCTTTACATAGCATAACTTTTATAAAACTTTTGAAATAGGATAACATTGTCATTTTATCCCAAAGAAATAAAATTCTATAAGGACCTAGGAATTAAAGGAATCTTAAACTGTTTCTATATGGAATGCAATCTGAAAGGCCACATTTATTAATGAACCTATATATTGTAAAACAATGTCGAATTCAAAGTATTATATCTAGGAGAGAATGAAATAGATTATGGACATTATACAAACAGAATACTAAATATTTTAAAATATACTGTTTCAGACAAGCACCAGAATTATCTTTAGTTTCTGTACTACTCATTTCAACAGATAACTTAAAATTATTTCTGATTCAAAAATCACAAAAATCATTATAGGTGTATAAAAACAACTCAAATATATTTTGATATCAGGAGGCAGTTCACTTGGAAGAAAACCATGGAATCCATGAATTTTTAAAGTAAGATATTGCTGTTGTATTGTAAAAATATTTTGTATGGACACATAGGATGGACTGGCAATTTTGAAATTTAAGAAACTTACCCAAACCATTAGGATTTAAGAGAACAATTTGTACAGCCTTCCACTACTTCAAAGAGGTAGTGATACATAATTATTCTTTTGGCAATATCAAATGCAGTTTCTTCCAAGTTGTGCTTCAGACCTGGTTTGATATAATGGTTCAACAGAAGGAGATCTAGCATAACTTTGCTATTTCTATTCTCAGCAGAAAGATGCAAGGGGCTCAAGAAGCCTTTAGTTTGGCCATTTGTATCTGCATCATGATGAAATAAAGAAGCCACTCTGGTTATTCCATGTATAAGTACTGTTCAGGGTTGTCCAGACATTCACGATTATTGCATGAATATCTACCTTGAGCCACCAACTCATGGACAATATCTAAGTGTCCACTGTAGGCTTCTCGATGAAGAGGGGTATATTCATCGTTATCCCTAGCATTCACATGAGTGGCCTTTTTGGAAAGTAGTCTCTACACTGTAGTAAGGTGATTATTTTCGGCAGACCAAAGAAGAAATTTACTTGAATCCTTCTCCATTTTTCTTTTGCAATGGATACCATTTCTTACTTTTTCATCTTGTTCCTCATATTCATCAGAATTGCCTAGCCAGAGATTTTGAGTGCCAGTGAGAATGAGGTGTCCATGTATTTCTCCAATAGTTCACATCGGATGAACTGGTCAGAAAAATCCAGTAAATTTTCTGCATCTGTTTTTTTTTCACTACTATTTATTTTCTCCTTTTTAATTTTTACTATTCTAAATTATTCTAACTGGAGATTAGGGAATTCGTAGAGAGCAGAGGAAAGATTTTCCTCCGTATTCAAAGGTACAGACTGAAAATGAGGACCAGTGGTGTCTTCATGTGCAGTTTATTCTAGGAATGAGAAAATAGGAAATAATGCCTTCTATGTAAATGAATTGGGAAATGGCAGAGCAGAAAGTGAAATGATGCAACCAAAAATATAAAAGCAAAATAAATTAGGATAATTATGGAGCAATCATATTACCTATGAGAACCATGAAAGGGAGAGAGGAAGAGAAAGACAGATGTGAAATGATCTAGCTAGCCACAAAATCCATCCCTCTGATCAATTTATAGAGCAAATAATTTAATTTTTTAAAAGAGATGGAAATAGAATTTAAGATCAGATGTCTCCATTGTTTTTAATTATATTTTTATTATCTTAAATACTTGGACAATGGAATTTCCATTCAACAAATCAGTATTTTTTTAAGTATAATGGATCTTTATATAACTTTTCCACACCCTTCCAAACCTCACCCCACTTTAATTTTTTCTAGTTTCAAACTATCTGCATTGAATATTATACCTTCACTCTCTTCCTCCATAACTCTCTTTATTCCTTCCTTTTGACTTCCCCTCACATCTTCCAAGTGATAGTTTCCTGATATATATTTTGTTGGATTAAAACTTCAATTTTATAAGAAATTACACCTTTGAAATACTCCTCTGCAAATAGCATGCTTTGGTTAATATATTTGTGTAAACCTGTATAAAGTTCTAGCTTCCAAATATGAGACAAAACATGGGTCCTTTGTGTGTCTGGCTTAGTTCACTTAGTGACTTAGTTCACTTAATATATTTTTAGATCTATCCATTTCGTTGCAAATAATGTAACAGTCTTCAGAATGGATGGGTGCAATCAAATTGTGTATATGTGCCACACTTTCTCCAACCATCACTCTGCCAAAGGGTATCTGGGTTGTTTCCGTAACTTGGCTACGGTGAATAGTGCAGCAGTGAACATGGTTGTGAAAGTGATTTTATTGTAATCTTTTGGTAGAATTCATCACTACCTTTATGGGAGCAATCCTCTAGCCAGTTTTCCAGAATAAGAACATCCCTCCCTTCATCTTCATCACAATGTATTGCAAGTCCTCAAAAACACACTTCCCCCTACAGGTCTAAATAAGCTAAAACCACATTGTTCCCATATTTTTTCAATATATTATTTCATAATTGTACATATAATTTAGTGAGAACCTTCTATGTACTTTCCTAATGTGGGAATGAGGGACATCACAGAGTAAAAGTAAGAAGTATGCAATTGAATTAGCTATTATCACATTTAATATAATTTTCAGCTTCAATTCATAGCCTCACATAATATTATTTTAATCTTTATTTGATTACTTCATCTAACCTGTAAATTATAACAGGTGAGTTAAAAGCAAAGGCAAAAATTGTGGTTTGATTTTGACACTCATGTGTGAGGTTGCACAACATGGGCAAATAGATGGATTGGAATTAATAGCTCTTATCAATTTTGTTAACGTACAGATGATTTTCCCAAACTGATTTTTGCAATTTGTATTCCATTCAACAACAAGAAATGGGATAATTTCCTTTGTTTTGCTCCTTATTAACTTTTGTCTCCATTTTATTTTATAATGGATGATTTCATAAACCTACTGTAGATACAAAAATATGTTAAAATATTTCTATCTGTATGCATTGTTATATACATACACACATATATTTCACAGGTTATAATGATAATGAATAACTTCAGTAACTGTACAATTTACTAAATTATTAAAACTATCGACGGCTCATGCCTGGCATCCTGGTTACTCGGGAGGCTGAGATCTGACGATCATGGTTTGAAGTCATCCTGGGCAGGAATGTCCAATCAACAGAAAATCAGAATTGGAACTGTGGCTCAAAGTAGTAGAGTGGTAGCCTTGAGAGAAAAATTTCAGGGACAACATCAAGGCTCTTAGTTCAAGAAGTACAAGCTATCCAAATAAAATCTATTTAATTTACACCTGTGTAAGTAAAGTATGTCCATCACCCAAATATACAACCATGCTCATTTGCAAGGCAACTCTGTTTTGTCTGAAGTACCAGAAAATATTTTCACTTAAGTTGAAAGCATTGCACCATGAGCTCATTCTATCTCTCTCATGCATTTTCCACTCAAATATTCAAATCTTAAAATTATTCCAATTATTTAAAATCATAGCTTTTTACTTTAATACCCATAATATTAGAGTCTGAATTGAGTGTCTTGTGCCTCATAAATGGGTGTTCTTACCACTTTGTCATGTCTCCAGCCCTAAATTA
Source organism: Dipodomys spectabilis (assembly GCF_019054845.1). Classification (NCBI taxonomy): domain Eukaryota; kingdom Metazoa; phylum Chordata; class Mammalia; order Rodentia; family Heteromyidae; genus Dipodomys; species Dipodomys spectabilis. Next base: position 6,130,481 of record NW_024870882.1, on the reverse strand, counting down.
TCTTGATTATTTTTCAGATACTTGTATATGATCTTGGGCTCAGTCCACATTATGTTATTCTTCCTGGAATTTAGAATATCAGGTGCATGGCATTGTGTACACATCTTTGTCCAGTCTGGGCTTTAACCTCTATCCTCACAAGAGTAGACTCCCATGTAGTCAGGATTTTCATAAGCTAGTCATAGCTGATTTTTTTTTAAGTCTTTGCATTTCCTGCAGGTTCTTCAGTACTTAATTAATTTGTTTTCTTGGGTTGTTTTGTTTCATTAGAATGTATGTGTTGAGTTGTTCCTCACTTTTCCTTTTGTTTCTGTCAATCAAGTTCTTACCTAAAGTTCTGAGAAACCAATTCTTCTTTTTCATGATAGTCAAGGTGAACATGATTCATTCCAAAGCAATTTCAGTAATATTTAAACACCTTCATATCTATGAATGGTATATAAATGATAAGTGCTGCGAAGGGTCTTTTTATTTTCACAGCAGTCTTTGTCATACACAGACAGATCATGAAATATAAGAAGATAATAAAACTACAGATGCTAGCAAGGAGAAGAAAACCTATTATTAATTGTTTGACAGAGGCTTCCCGTCTAGTGAAAGAAATACGTTGCTTGATGCAGGATTTCACAAAATTATATTGCTTGGAGGATGCTAAACAATCATCTAATTCTACAGAATTGAGGGAGATAAATCAAACTTCTGAATAATTTACATTTGGTTCAAATAAAAGCATGCTTCCAAAAAGAGAGTTGACTTTAGAGAAACATGATGAGTTGTATGTAAGTAGGTGCTTAGCTGATTTTGTTAATTTGTAAACTAATACAGGGAAATAGATTACAACACCGTAAAAAAAGAACTTCGCATTGAAATGCTCATTTGTGTGTGTGTGAGTGTGTGTGTGTGTTAGAGAGAGTGTGTGTGTGTACACATGCACGCGTATACACGCACGTGCATGTGCAAGTGCTCATTTATTCATTCATCATTCCTGAGGCTTGACAGTGCCTGGGCACTCTCCCTAATCTTCTGTGACCAAGGATAGTGGTTTACCACTTGAGCCATTGTTCCACTTCTGTTTTTTTTTGGAGATAATCACATTTATTTTCATGATTGGACTGGCTTTGAATAGTGGTCTTCATATCTCAGCCTCCTGAGTAGCTAGTTAAGCTTATTCAGCCTCTAAGTAGCTAGTTAAAATTGGGCCTGTCCTTTATGCTTCACTGATCTTTTTTCTTGTCCTGAAGTTTTCACATGACTAAGTCATATATATATATATGTGTAGTTGCTTTAAAAAAATAGTCTTACTGCGTGGCACCAGGGGCTCCCATGTGAACTCTTAATTATTGAGGAGGCTTGAGAACAGAACCCAAGCCAAAAGTTTAGTGGACTTCCTTCTCTATTTATTGCTGGGTGCATTGGATTATTTCCACCATCCTGCACTATCTACAGGATAAAATTGGAAGGACTACTGAATCCAGGCCAACCAAGGTAGGAATCTAGACAAGTTGGTGTGCAACTCTTATGCCATTGATAATGGGAAGGCAAGAAAGAAAGATCAGGTGCATGTTCTTGTGGAAAGGGAACGTCTATCCTAAAATTAACCACTGATATGACACCAGTTTAACAAAAATAATATCCCAAGTTGAACACAATTTCCCACAACCAAAATAAGTATAAACATTAACATCCAAAACTTAGTACAATCTGCTCTTTGTTCTAATATCAGCTTCATCTCAGTATCATATGATGTGACAGAATAGTTTCTTCATTAAACTTACTATATATTTAAAAAGACCTAGAAAATTCCTTCTCACTTATTAAGTGCAAACGAATGGCAAATTGCCTCATTTCTTACATATTTGACTACCACTATAAATTCATCTTTTGATTATTATTAATAGTAATATATTCTGATTTATTACTTTACTTTGTAACATTTTTAAACTTTTGGCTTCTCTGCTGAAGTTGAAGTATTTAAATAATATCATCAAATTATATTACTTGAATAATTAGGGCAGTTTTCTAAAAAGTTTTTAACCAATGGCTTCTAGTAATTCTGGTGTTTTTTTTTTGTTTTTGTTTTTGGTTTTTTTTGGGGGGGTCCAGTCGTGGAACCTGAACTCTGGACTTGGCACTGTCCCTCAAGGCTAGCTCAAGTGTAGCACTCTACCACTTGAACCACAGTCGCACTTCCAGCTTTTTTTTGCTGTTTATGTGATGCTGAGGAATCGAACCCAGGGCCTCAAGCACGCAAGGCAAGCACACTACCACTGAGCCAACTTCCTAGCTCCCTACGAATTCTTAATTGGTATATTAATTAGTTTATTTTTAATTTCAATTTAATTCTACTGTAAAGGTAATGTACAGCGGGGGTACAGTTACATAAGTAAGATAATGAGTATATTTATTATGGAAGGAACATTGTTATCTCTTCCATTGAATTTTTGCACACTCAAAAAAAACTACTGATGTTTTTCCTGTCACTATTGACCAATGGGTACATTTCTTTCTTTGTTTATGCATTTTTATTATAAAATTTATATATAGAGGGTTTACAGTTACTTAAGTCAACTAAAGAGAACACTTCATTTTATTTTCTAAATTTCAAATTTTGAACTTATTTTGTTTGGTTTCTGTAGGGTAATTCTTTTTTCAGAGTTGTAGGATTTATTAATTTAGTTTTGCATAATTTTAACACATGTAAATTATTCAGATATATATTTTGCTTTCAAAATAGTTAACATGTGAATATGTAAAAATTATTTTCTTAAATTTTATATGGTTTGTGAATTTAAATAAATTTATTTACTTATAGTTCTAAACATATTTGTTATGTAACAAATACTGTATTTTCAAGAAGCACATACTTTATTTAAAAAGGCTTTATTACCTGGTCACTTTTTCGAAATATTTGTACTTGAATTAAAAAAATGTTTGAGCTAGGCATAGTGATTTGTGGTTTCCATTTTCTAACTATTGTGGGAAGTGTAAATAGGGTTTGTAATTTGGAGAGACTGAGAAACTATGAGACCTTATCATAAAATTTCCAGAGTGAAATGATTAGAGACATAGCCATCCCTAGCAAGATATAGAGCACCTGGTTATCATATTCTAAATCTTGAGTTAAAACACTAGTAACATCAATCTTTGTCAAAATAAAAGGACACATATTTCAAAATGTTTATTACTTAAAACTTTTTTTACAAATTTCTCATGTCCTTTATTTCTTAATTTTCAATTTACTTAATATATAAGAATCCACTCCCAAATTACTCAAGCTGATTCAAAACTTTGGCAAATTACCAGGGTATAAAATTAACCCCCCAAAATCAATGGCTTTTCTGTATCCCAACAATGAGAAAAGTGTGGCTGAAATTAGGAAATCAACTCCATTTGTGATAGCCCCACAAAAACTAAAATGCCTAGGAATTAGCTTAACCAAAGAAGTGAAGGACCTCTATGAGGAAAACTTTAAAAACTTGAAAAAGGAAATCAAAACAGAACTTAGAATTTGGCAAAAACTCCCAAGCTCCTGGATTGGAAAGATTAACATCGTGAAAATGGCAATACTTCCCAAGGCTATCTACAAATTCAATGCGATACCTATCAAAATTCCAACCTCATTCTTCAAGGAAATAGAAGAGGCAATCCAAAAATTCATATGGAACAGTAAAAGACCCCAAAGAGCAAAAACACTCCGCAACGGAAAGAACACCGCTGGAGGAATATCAATACCAAATTTCAAACTCTACTATAAAGCCATAGAAATAAAAACAGCTCTTTACTGGCACAAGAACAGACCTCAGGACCAATGGAATAGAATTGAAAACCCAGTAATGAACCTACAGACCTATAGCCATCTAATCTTAAATAAGGGAGCTAAAAAATAGAATGGAAGAAAGACAGCCTGTTCAGTAAATGGTGCTGGAAAAATAGGTTAACTACTTGTAGAAAACTAAAGCTAGATCCATATATATCGCCTTGCAGCAGAATCAACTCCAAATGGATCAAAGACCTTGGAGTCAACGCAGACACTTTGAAAACATTACAGGATGGAATAGGAGAAACTCTAGGTCTCTTTGGCGCAGGCCAAAATTTTCTTAATAGAGACCCGGAAACACAACAAATCAAAGGAAGGTTGGACAAACGGGATTGCATGAAGTTGCAGAGCTTCTGCATGGCAAAGGACATAGCTAGCAAGATCTATAGAAAGCCCACGGATTGGGAGAAGGTCTTCAATAGCCATACAACGGACAAGGGTCTCATATCTAAAATATACTTGGAACTCAAAAAATTAAATCCCCCAACAACAAATCCTCAAAGAAATAACTGCCCAATAAAGAAGTGTTCTAAAGACTTAAAGAGAAACTTCTCTGAAGAAGAAAGAATGATGGCCAATAGACACATGAAGAAATGCTCAACCTCCCTAGCCATAAAAGAAATGCAAATCAAAACAACACTGAGATACCACCTCACCCCAGTTAGAATGGCAAACATCAAGAACTCTAATAACAACAGATGCTGGAGGGGATGTGGACAGAAGGGAACCTTACTTCATTGGTGGTGGGAGTGTAAACTTGTTCAACCACTTTGGAAAGTAATATGGGGGTTCCTCAAAAGACTTCACATAGAGCTCCCCTATGACCTAGCAATCCCACTTTTGGGCATTTACCCAAATGTTTACAAACAAGACCACACTAAAGCTACCAGCACAACTATTTTACTGCAGCATTATTTACCATTGCTAAGATATGGAACCAACCCAGATGCCCCTCAGTAGATGAATGGATCAAGAAAATGTGGTATATATACACAACGGAATTCTATGCCTCCATCAGAAAGAATGACATTGCCCCATTTGTTAGGAAATGGAAAGACTTGGAAAAAATTATATTACGTGAAGTAAGCCAAGCCCAAAGAAACATAGGTTCCATTGTTTCCCTTATTTGCAATATCTCGTATATGTATGAGTCAATCAGAAAAGGTCAGGTAAGGTGATGTTAGGAAAATGAACCCTTAGATAGGTATTTAATTGCTTTTGCTCTCATGCATTGCTTTCTAACGCATTTATAAGATTATTTCTTTGTTTCTTTGTATGTCCCTCCCCCTCAGTGTAACCCCTGCTTTCATTGTATTTGATGTCGGTATAATTTGTGGGGGGGGAGGGGAAAAATTGGTTTAAATAAGGATATAGGTGGACCCATTGCAACAATGAGAAGTACAAGTTGTCATGTCGAAAACGAACTTTACAACTTTGGTGCAGCAGGGCTGGGGGAGGCTGGGAAGGGATGTGAAGGTAAACAAAGGAGGAAGCTACAATGCTTGATAAGAAATGTACTCATTATCTTGCCCATGAAATTGTAACCCCTCTTTACAATATGTTCACAATAAAAAGTAAAAATTTTAAAAAAGAATCCAAGAATCTTGTGACTATTTTATTTCTACTAAACTTTTAAATAGTATGAGCAATATTATGATTTCATATTTTAAAATACTTTTACTATTTGTGGTAATTTCCTCTGTTTAATATGATAATAACAAATGTGTGTTTGTGGTGTTTGTGTGTGTTTATGTGTTTTTATGTGTGTGTGCTTTGTGTGTACTTTGTAATGCTTGGGAGATCACACAATTGCTTCACATATGTTAGGCCAATGTTTTACCTCTGAGCTATACTATCTAGTTATAATACAAATTGTATTTTAAATTATGACTTTGAAATTTTCATTCCTAGTATGTTTTTTCAAAATTATGTATGATAAAATGTGATCCATCTTCTATCCACGTTAACAATTGTTATTGTTATTCTATCTCTTATTTACTTGGAAATTAATTATATTCCTAGTACAGCTTCTTTACATTGTAACAGCTCTATACAATGCTTTATTTTCTATTTTATTTTTCCCATGTTATCTGACTTTCAGTCCAATCTATCAGGTGGATTAAAAAGAAACTAGATTCAGGAGACTTTATTTTTCTCCTTCTCTTCTCTGAAGTCTTTCTGTTTTTTGAAACAATACCAATGACATACAGCTCCTCTGTGGTCCACCATTCTTCTCCCTCTCACTCTCTTCTGCAGTGCAGCTCAAGTTGTTATCATTCAGCTTTATTATGCTGTACTGCTATCTAAATCTTAACTCATTCCTAAATTAATTTTAGGTGCATTGAGCAGTCTCTAAGACATTTTCTATATATAATATCAGGGGTTTGTATTTTCACAAGGAGTGAAATATGAGTGACTATCAAATATTTAGATATCTCTGTAGAATATTGGTCCACCTGCTCAATAATCTCATATGTAAATTCAAGGAATACAGGTCAGTCAGAGAAATCTTGTAAAATGGTGTAGCTTGAGCCTTCATACTAGCTTTGAATAGTATTACCATGTTTAGTAGTGAAGACAACATAGTTCTACTATAAGAACAGACACATAGAAGAAGGTAACAGATTTGTCAAAAATAAATTCTTAATTTTATGATCCACAGATTTTGAAAAGGATGCTATGACTTTATGAAATAAAAACAGAAACTTAAATGGTTGTATTGGCACTATTGCCTCTCTAGATTTAAAGAATGATCTTAGACTACTACCTCAATCCTTTGTTTGTTTGTTTTTCTGCCGGTCATGGGGTTTGAACTCTGGGCTTGGGAGCTGTCCATGTGCTCTTCAGCTCAAGGTGAGCACTTTACCGCTTGAGCAACAGCAAAAACTTCCAGTTTTCTAGTGGTTTATTGGAGATAACAGTCTCATGGACTTTCTCGCCCAGGCTGGCTTTAAACCACGATCCTCAGATCTCAGCCTCCTGAGTAACTAGGATTACAGGCATGAGCCACCGACACATGGCCTACCTCAAACCTTATAAAGAATGATTATCAACCTAAATGTGAATTGTAAAAACCTATAAAAATTAAATGTAAAAATTCATGACATTAATCAGTAAAGGTTTCTAAAAATTTGACATGGAAAACATTAGTGGCTAAAGAAAAGCAAGAAGTGGATTATATCAAGTGATAACGTTTCATAACTCAAAGGACAGTATAACAGAAATGAAAACATATCCAACAGAGGGCACAGATTTGTTAATGCTACAATGTTAATGCTACAGTGATTCTGAAACTTAAGTATTTTTCTATCTTCTAATTCTATATAAATTTTTTCCTGAATAAGATATTTCTTTAAATAACATATGTAATTTAATAGTCAATAGGAGGAACATATGAAATAAGCTCCTCTTTAGTGTCTAAGAAATAATAAAAAGAAAACTCACTAGTATGACCATAATATAAAAAGAGGACCCAAAATATAGTAATGCATTTGTGGATAAATTTGATATTCTTCTCATAGTGATCGATTTGTATAATACTGCAATCATTTTAGCAAACAAGTTTTCAAGTCTTCAAAAGGTGAAAGAATTGTACAGGATCCAGGTATTATACTTCTATGAATGTTTTAAACAGAAGTAAAAAACTTTTTTGGACAGAGAATGTAGTTAATTGACTGTGAACTTGAATAGTACGTGTGAGACCCTGGAAATGATCCCCAAAAACAAATTTTGAAAAGACACACTATAGAGGATGTATGCTGGGCAAATTGCTGGAACTGAATTTTATATCTATTTTAATGTCTGTTCTAAAATTTACAGCATTTCTATTTGAAGAACTGCAAGTTTGTGAAAATTAGGCTTTGAAAACCTATGAAGGTACAATTCACTTCCAAAGCACTAAAATGTATACAATAAAATGAGATATTATATTGTAAGTGAATTGCATGTCAGGAAAAAAAACTATTGTTAAAACTTCTTCACACAAACTGCAGAATTGCTAAAAAGATATTTTTGGTGCTGGCTAAATACTCTTTGTAAACTGCTGCATTTAAAACAAAGATGTGATTTCTGTTTATTTTGAGGGTATTTTGTCCGTTTGAGTTTATACAGAGATAACTCAATCCAAAAGTATATGTGATAAGTAATTTTTATTATTTTTATTTTTTTATTGTGAAAAAACTGTACATAGGGGTTACAATTACATGGGCAAGATAATGAGTACATTTTTTATCAAGCATTGTTGCCTCCTCCTTTGTTTGCCCTTCCCATCCCTTCCCATCCTCCCCCGCCGCCCTACCCAATCCTCCCCGCTACCCTCCCCCCACCACTGTTGTAAAGTTCATTTTTCGACTTGTACATCTCACTGTTGCAAAGGGTTCACCTCTATCTCTATTTTTCCCCCATGGTTTCCCTTACTTGCAATATCTAGTATATGTCTGAGTCAAGCAGAAAAGGTCAGATAAGGTGATGTTAGGGAAGTGAACCCTAAGATATGTATTCAAATGTTTTTTTTTTCTTTCATGAGATTGTTTCTAACACATTTATAAGATTATTTCTTTGTTGCTTTGTATGTCCCTCCACCACATTATAACCCGTGCTTTCACTGTATTTGATGTCGGTATAATTTGTGGAGGGGAAGGGAAAAAATTTCTAAGTAATTGAGAAACTTTTCTGGAAGAATCTTTTAGCAAATGACAGAAGACACAAATCTATGCATCTGCATTTTATGAAAGTCATATGTTACTTGTTCAATCCAATTGCTTATCTCTACTTTGCTAGGAAAAACGTATTCTCAAGATAAGAGCCAAAAGCAATGAAAAGAACAAAATACACAATCATCTTGATTTATTGGTGAAAGTAACAAATGAAATAAAGCAATTCCACTTAAGGGAATCCAATATTAGTGTATGTGAAGATGTTCCTGAATGCCAATATCCATTAAATTTTTGGAATTTTAATTTCTACAAACATATGAAAACTAGAACAAGAAAACAAATATAGACTTAGAGTGAACCAACCTTGAAATCATTTTCTTAATTGTTTTGAAATCACAAAAGAACTGATACTCCTTTGCTTTGGAAATCATTTAAAAATATTTATCACTTATGATAATTCAAATACCAAGCAAGAGTAATTTTATATAATCATTATAAATATCATTTTATTACTATTGTAAAATAGAATAAAAAAACGACTCCCAGTATATGACCTACCTATCATTATTCTTAACTTCTAATCATTACCTAAATATCTTAAACAGTATAAATAGTCATGTCTTTAACACAGACATAAATGTTCTATACTTTTTTACTTAACATTTTCCAGGGGTATGTATTCATATTTCTAAGAAATGTTCACAGCAGTTAAAAGATGCCTTTGTGAAATTAATGTGATACAATTTGTTGTTGGTGGTGTTGTTTGCAAGGCCTGGGCATTGTCCCTAAGCATTTTTATGCTCAAAGAGAGCACTCCAGAAATTGAGGAAAAGAGCTAATTCCTGTTTTCAGTGGTTAATTGGAGATAAGAATTTAATAAGTACTTTTCTGTCTGGGCTGGTTTTGGAAACAATTCTAAGATCTCAGCACCCAGAATAGCTCATATTATAAGGGTGAGTTACTGGCACTTGGTTTCATGAAGTATTTTTTTTTTATTTTAATTATGTTTTAAGATGTTTGTTTCACTATGATGTATATCATTCTGCAAATAAATTTAGATATATGTATATATTTCTGATGACAAATAATCTCTAAAAATGTACTATTCTACACATAACACTTATATATATATATATATATATATATGTATATATATATATATATATATATATATATATATATATGACAGACTCCCACTAAAACTTTTATGTTAGTATTTTTACCTTTTTCCTTTCAAAGATATACAGTCTATTTTTCTAAAAGTTTCCTAGAATAAAATAACTAATATTTCAATAGAAAGTAGAGTTTATTATTTTCAAGGGAATTTTAGATATACACATGATATTGTAGTAATATTTACAGTATATTACTTGAAAAGGTTCTGCCCAAACTCTTAAATATTTGTCGTAGTTAAGGAGAGAGAGGAAGTTAATTAACACTGATTAGGAATTTGCAATGCTTCAAAAAATCTATTCCATAATTTGTTATAAGCACATAGTGAAGCAACCTGATATGGTTTAGTTTTTTTTGTTTATTTGTTCAAAATTTCAATATGGATGCATGCAGAGTGGTAACATTAAAATTATTAATCAAAAGACAAATAATAATAAAATCATAGACACATATCCAACGTTCAATAATTAGCACTTATGATACTAATAATAATTTTGATGGAGAGGATGATGACCACAGTGTAGCCTAATAATGACGATGTTGTGATTGAAAAGGAAAAAAAAATCTTTAGATATCTTTGAAGCTAAATTTCCCACATTGAATGCATAGTTATAAACAGAGTTGGATTACATATAATAACAATAACAAGAGGAAGGCTGGGAAGGTGGCTCAGAGGCAGAGTGCTGGCCTTGCCTACATGAGGCTCTGGGTTTGATTCCTCAGCACCACATAAGCAGAAAAAGCGGGAAGTGGCACTGTGGCTCAAGTGGTAGCATGCATTGAGCTGAAGAGCTGAGGCACAGTGCCAGGCCCAGAGTTCAGGCCCCATGACGAACCAAAAAGAAAAAAAAAAGAAACAGAATAACAAGAGGAGAGTTTGAATATCAAGAAATACAATCACATAAAGAGGTAGAGACAGTAAAAACCGTAATGTTATTCCAGCGGTCTTTCTAATGTATACTCACTGTTCTTGGTGGTATTATTTTCTTATAAATAAAATCATTTATTTCCATATTTTGATGGACTAAGATGTAGGTTTCAACTTAGTGTGATTAGTTCAAATAACATTCTCATATAGATACTATTCAATAACCAATGTTTACCAATGATATATTAAGAACATGTTCTTCATTACAGCTGTAAATTCATGATACAATTTACATAATACCACTTACATAACTGCAGTTACCATAAAAGGACACAAGCTACAGAGCCAGGAGTTAAAATTTATTTTTATTTCTGCATGAAACTATTTCTGACTTTATACCAACAAACTGAATTTGACTCTTTCCTTATTTGTAAGCTAAGGTAGAAAATGTAAGGACTGTTTACTTTCTTTTTCCTTGCTCTAGAATTCAACAAATATAGTCTTCAATATTTCTAGTAGATTACATCCATTTACAGATGAGAAATATAAGACCAACAGTCAATGTTGTGAGTAAATAATGGTACTAGAATTTTTCTCTGAGTTTTTTACTCTGTGTGCTGACAAGGAGAGTCATTTGGTGAAGGAGAGGACCAATATGAAAAGACTATGGGGAAAAATGCATACTTTATAAACAGTTGTTTTAGGACTGAGTGACTAGTGAGTATTTGCAACAGGCTGGTGTCAGGGGCATAAAAAGGAGTACATAGAAATTACATTATGACAGAAACTGAAAAAATCTTGATCATTCATCTTATCTATGGATGGAGGTAGGGTAAGAAGAAATATAAAGTGTTTTCACATCTCTGTCTCCTAACTGTGTTAGTTACATTCTTGGTGATAAGGACTACAGGAGAAAAAGATGGATTTAGAGGAAAATAAACTCTCTGATAGTTCTAAGGTTTATATTAAACAGATGCCAATTTTGAATAACATCAAAATATCCACGAACATGAATATGAAATGTAATGATAAAATCAGGGACATTATTAAAGGGAAGAGGAAAAGGAAAGTTCTGACGAAAGTGTGAACAATGTGAGTACCAGTGTGGACAAGATTGGAGGAAAGAGATAAACAAGGAAACAAAAAGGTAATAAACACAGATTTACAGAAGAAAAGGAAGGAAAGAAATTTCAGTAAGGAAATCTACTATTTGGATTTGAAAAGTAAAAGGACATAGACAAGATCAATAAGAACAGTGTTTTGGTGAAAGTCATATTGATAAAATGTTGAGCTATGAATGTGGAGACATAAAATTCTGGACCAATAAATTCAACAGGTCCTGTTGATTCTAAATGTTGGGAACAAATGCTTTAATCCTGACCTTAGAAATATTATACAGATATAACTGTCATGAACTTTTCTTAGAGGTATTCTGTGAACATTTTTGAAAACTTTAGCCAGGAGATTATAGATTGAACTAAAGCACAGACAAGCCTAATTTGCCTACAGTTCCAATTAGTGACTCATCTATCCATATCAGTTTGGGATTTTATTGAAATATATTTAGATATGCTTGGATATCTTATCAGCCTACTCATTATAAATGTAGGACAAGTAACACCAAGTATTAAGTTGAACATACAGCTTTACTGATGTGACTGAAGACTCCTCAAATTGATTCTTCTTTAAAATAGAAAATGCTTCAATAGCTATTGACACATCATAACTGCCAAATACTCTATTGAAATGTAATTCTTGTTAAGTATATCTCCATGCTGAAATATCCCTGTCTATCAACCTGACACAAATTCATATATGTAGGAAAGTGTTCTTATAAATTTCAAGCTTTTATTGAATGGAAGAGTTCAGACATTACCCTCACCACTAGGATTAAATGCCTAAAAAGATAAGACATTTTGCTTTAATGCCTTTCTTTCATTTTCTCATACACATTGCCAAGTTGTAAAGGTTTCTGTTGTAACAATAATACAATCATGACTTGTATCAACACAACATCTAGGATTTAATGTTAATTCGGATACTTAGTAATTAGCTCCAAATTTTGTGGATATTTTTATTTCTTTAGGGTAAACTAATGAGCTCCAGGAAAATTTCTCTAAGGAGCCTTTCAATTCTAATATCACTGTCTCAAAATGCTTTAAATTCTACATCCTCTAATGTGGGCATAGGATTATATTGTGCAACTTTTCTCCTCAGAGAGTAAGCATTACTCTATTGCTTAACATGGACAAAGTACTTTCATACATAGACTGGGTGTGTGCAAACAAGAAGTGATAGTTTAACAATGTTCTTAGCAGTTTGTACAGATGAAATGGAAATAGAGCAACTATGAACTCAAAAGGAATGTGCAAAAAGACAAAGGCACAAAGTAGAATGTGCCAAGAAAAACTGAAGTATAATTTCAAATAATGTGCTCAGGTGTGAGGGTGTGTTCAATGTACAGTTTCAGACAATGTAGTTGGATGTCCTGGGGAAAAACGGCTTTAAACTATTCTGGGATAATTGTACAAATAGAAGCCCCTAACTCTGACTCTAATCAGCCACAACATCATCAACTTAGGGACTATTTTCCAAGTGCAAAAATGAGAAAAAGAGGGCTTATCACAGTTAGTGTTCAAGTTGAAGCAATGGCAATCACATAACTTTTCTTATAAGTATTCATTTATTTTGGAGCATTAGAGTAGGAAAAAGCCAAGTAAAAATTCTGCATGTACCTAAATTAAGTGGGACGTATTATATTGGGATCTCTTTAATTTGGTAGTTATAAATTATATTTTTTTGTACTGTAACTTGGGAAAATTGTCTGCTGTCAGTTATTTTCTTCTCTTACCCTTATTTTGCCCTTCCACTTACATGATTATTATGTAAAGAGACATAATTGAGCTTGCATTTCTAAATTCTTCAAAAATTATCTGAACTAATTCATACTTCTGGCAGCCTCCTATATCTTTCTCAAGGGAAATATTTTGTCACTACCATTTTTATCCTATATGATATTGGATATCTTCCTGCCTAAATCAGTGCAAGATATACATTAGACTCTTCAGATATCTCAACACTCGTACCACCATAAAATACTATCTTATTTGGAAATCATGACATTAGTATATCTGCTGAGTTGCCATCTGTCATTTTGAATGGCCTTAAGTGATACTTACATGCAATCATGTTTTAAACCGATATACCACTCAGTAGATGAGGGAATTGAAAAAATGTGTTTTATATATGTATGGAGGAATTCTGTGCTTCCAATTCATAAGGAAATGGAAAGAGCTGGAAAAATCCTACTAAGAAAAATAAGCAAGACACAAAGAAACAGATTCCATGGTTTCCCTCATTTGTAATAACCAGGAAATATCTAGGATAGTCCTAGCCGATGAGTAGAATGACTCAATAGCTATGTATAAATGACCACATAAAATGATGCTGAGCAAAATAAACTCCTAGATATGGAAAGAGAGGTTTTACTTTGTGGTTGTTGTTTTTAATGTACTATGTGATTTCTTTTGTGTTTTCCTCTATGGTTTGTCCACTGTTATATTTGATTTCAGTATCCTGTGTATTGTATATACATTTATCTTCATTTGGCAAGGGAAATGGAATAATAAAATGGCCCAACAAAGGACAAAAGGAAAACCAATGCAATAGCAACACTCACAAGACAACATGTTAGAAATTTACTTTACAACTTGTGAGGAGTATTGGGGTGAAGGAAAAGTGTGAGAAAAATAAGGGATGGGGTAAAAATTTTGAGATGTTATATATCCACTACCTTACAATTACTGCAACCCCTTCTATATATCACCTTGACAATAAAATTAACTTAAAAATGAGCTGCATAATATATAATTTCACTGTATTGGTATAGTAAATATTATTCTATGTGTATTATCTTTTATAAAAATGAACATTTTGCCTGCTAATTTGAATTACCTCTTTATTTATCAGAGGGATATCAACATGAATGTTATCAAACTATACAATATTGTCAGAATACACTTGCCATTATTTTTTAAAAAACATTATTTTAGTATTGTCTCATATTAAAACAGAAAATAGTTCAATTTTATGGAAACTCCTAACTTTGAAAACTCACTAATTGTTAAGAGGACAGAATATATCTGTTCCTCAACATTCTTATGACTACTAACTACTCATTTTCAAATTCTGAACATGCCATACCAGAGACATTCAAAACAGTAACTGTTTGCATTTTAATTAATTCAGCAATAGATGCAGTTTCCAATGAGGCATTACATATTTAAAAGTCAACAGGAAAAATACACACATTCTGGTAGAGGATAACACTATGAAGTATCTATAACAATTAATTCCTTAAGAGTAAACATTTCTTCATCAGAGTAAGCTATTATTTCTATGACAATCAATCCCAAGTTTTTATGCCATAAAGTCGTTCTAGCCCAACAATTTCCAACTTGTAAGGTGCACCTTAAAATTCCCTAAATTCACATCATGACTACTTTATCACTATTGTGAAAAAATACTACACTTATCCTAATGTGATGCCCTTCCTATTGTGGCAAGAATACTACACTAAACTTTGCTACATCATTTTCACCGCAGTGATATTCCTGAGATCAGAACACTTGCAAATATTATTTTTTTTATTTTATTTTATATTTATCTTATTATATATATATATATATATTATCTATCATAGATATTCAGGAGATCTGTATATATTAATATAAGATTTGAAGATTATGGTTGAAAGCCCACCCAGGCAGGAAGGTTCTTTAGATTCTTACCTCCAATAAACTCATAAGGAAAATCCAGACCCAAGAGGCACTGAGGTTCAAGTGGTAGAGCAGTAGCCTGGGAGCAAAAACAGGCTCAGGGACAGTGCCCAAGGCCTGAGGTTAAGCCCTAGGACAAACAAAGCAACAAAAACAAAATAAAAACAAACCTCAAACCTACCATTTTTCTCATTGTATACAGAGGTACATAATTAAGAAAATTTCTTCCTGTGTTATGTATAGGTAGAAAAAAAAGATGTCACACAATTACTCTCTTCATACCACGTTACACCAAAGTCTCAAAAGATTGCTCCTTTTCTATATAAATTAATATAATCAATTTGTTGACAGTTTGTCTAGATTATTCACATTATCTTCTTACACATGAACTGTTGGAATTATCTATTAACTAAGTTCTTATTATACCTCCCTTGAAAGAATATTATGTTTTTTTTGTGAGGGTCCGGTTGTGGGGCCTGAAGTCTGAGCCTGGGCACTGTCCCTCAGCTCTTCAGCTCATGGCTAGTGCTCCACCCCTTGAGCCACAGCGCCACTTCCGGCTTTTTTCTTTTTGCTTATGTGGTGCTGAGGAATCAAACCCAGGGCCTCAGGCAAGCAAGGCAAGCGCTAAACCACTGAGCCACCTTCCCAGCTGAAAGAATATTCTAGTCAATTAGAATGCCAGACTAATTAGTGAATTTGTAAATTAAATCTTTTACTTGAAAAGAATTTTGTAGTATCCTATAGAATATTAAATCACAAACAAAAAATATCTATTTTAACTCTAAATTCTAATTTAGCCAGGTCTACAAAGTCCTACATTAAATGAACTTTCCTATTTCATCAGGCTTAAACTTTTGTAATCTTTCATCATTTCTTGGGACTCTAACAGAATGATACTTACTTTTTTAAATTTTTGGTTGGGAATCATGAGCTCTCTTCCATCTAGAAATGTTCTGTAATTAAGACAACATTTAATCCACTGACCTATAGCCACCTAATCTTTGACAGGGGAGCTAAAAAAATTGAACAGAAGAAAGAGAGCCTTTTCAGTAAGTGGTGCTGGCAAAATTGGTTGAACATCTGTAGAAAACTAAAGATATATCCATATATATATATATATATATATACATATATATATATATATATATATATAAAACACTCTGCATGATAATCAAATCAAAATGGATCAAAGACCTCAAAATAAAAGCAGACACTGTGAAAACATTACATGAAGGATAAGAGAAACTATAGGGCTCTTTAGCACAGGCCAAAAATTTCTTAATAGAGAACCAGAAACAAAACAAATCAAAGAAAGGTTGGAGAAATGGGATTGCATGAAACAGCAGAGCTTCTGCATGGTAAAGTTCATAGATACCAAGATCAATAAAAAGCCCACTTAATGGGAGAAGTTCTTCATGAGTCATAAAACAGACAATGTCTTATATCTAAAATACACTTAGGAATCAAAATTATAAATCCCACAACAACAAATCCTCAAGGGAACAACTGCCCAATAACTAAGTGGGCTGAAGACTTAAAGAGAGACTTCTTTGATGAGTAAATAAAAAAATGTCCATTAGACTCATGAAGAAATACTCAATTTTTCTAGTCATAAATGAAATGCAAATCAAAACAGTGAGATTACACCTCACTCCTGTAATCACGAAATGTAATAATGACAGATGCTGGTGGGGATGTATCTAAAAGGAAACACTACTGCATTACTTGTAGCTCTTTAAACTTGTTTAACCACTTTGGAAAACAGTATGAAATTTCTTCAAAAGACTCCACTTAGAGCTCCCCAATGACCCAGCAACCCCACTTTTG
Organism: Dipodomys spectabilis; assembly: GCF_019054845.1. NCBI lineage: Eukaryota > Metazoa > Chordata > Mammalia > Rodentia > Heteromyidae > Dipodomys > Dipodomys spectabilis. Next base: position 6,113,360 of record NW_024870882.1, on the reverse strand, counting down.
CGCACTTACCCAAATGATCACAAAACTACCAGTACAACCATGTTTATTGGAGTATTAGTCACAATAGCTATGATATGGAACCAACCCCAACGCCGCTCAGTAGACTAATGGTTCAAGAAAATGTGGTACACACACACACACACACACACACACACACACACACACACACACACACACTCACACACACACACTGGAATTGTATGCTTCCATCAGAAAGAATGGGATTGCCCCATTTGTTAGGAAATGGAAAGACTTGGTAAAAATTATATTAAGTGAAGTAAGCCAGACCCAAAGAAACATAGGACCCATGGTTTACCTTGTTTTCCCTTTGTTTGCAAGGATTAGTACATGTCTAGGACAAGTAGAGAAGATCAAAGCTAGGTACATATGACCATACAAGATGATGTTAAGCAAAATGTATTCCAAGTCAGAGACACAACTGGTTTTTCTTTTCTTTCTTTTGTACGTTATTCCCCCACGGTAAACCCGTTTTCACTTTATTTGATTCCACTGTTCTGCACCATATATATATATATATATATACATATATATATATTTGTAATTTGGGGAGTGGAAGGAATATAGCAGAACGCTTAAATGGGAATGCAGGTTGACCATTGTGACAATGAGATGTACAGGACACTGTGTCAAAAATGAGTTTACAATGTCAGGCAGGGGTTGAGGAGGGAGGAGTTGGAGATGTGAGGAGGGAAAAGATGGCAGGGGAAAAACAAAGGAGGAGGTAACAATGCTGTATAGGAAATGTACTCATTACCTAGTTCTGTAACTCTGAGCCCTCTGTACAATATTTTTCCAATAAAAATATATTAAAAAATCTCTACCCGATGTAAATTTCCAGTGCTGCCCTAAGAATTGCATTTTCTGCTTATTCTAGCTCTGGTTAGGTCCAGCTGCCCAATGGATCAGTAGTCTTCAAGGCATCTTGGTCTTCCAGTGGGACTTGGATTATCCAGTGGTGGTTGGAACCAGGCCAAGGACAGGACAAAACCACTTCCAGGACATGGCTTCCTCATTGCCCAGGCAACTAGGATTGCAAGCAGAATTTCTCTGAATTTGACTACAGAAAGCAATCAGTGAAACAAGAGGCAAGTCCACCAAACACCTCCCCCCTCCCCACACCATTTCCTCCTTTCTCCCTCCCTGGGAAAGTATAAAATAAGTTTGCAGGTTTTGACACACACACAAAATGCCCACCATCTCCCCTGGTAAACTTGGTTTCAAGTCACTAAGTCATGTCAACGGATAATGCTGCATTCATTATTCTGGACAACATCTTCAGGTTGTTTGATGCTTTAATTTTTTGTTGCTGTTGTTGATGTTGTTGGTAGGGGTGCCTGAACTCTAGGTCTGGGTGCTGTCCCTGAGCTGATCAGCTCAAGGCTAGTGCACTACCACTTTAGCCACAGTGCCACTTCCAGTTTTTTCTGCTAATGTGGTGCTGAGGAATTGAAAGGACCTCATGCATGCAAGACAAGCACTCTACCACAAGTCTTCTTCCAACCCTAATGATTTAATTCTTTAAAATTTCTTTTTGTCAGTCATGGGCCTTGAACTCAGGGCTTGGGTATTAACATATCCCAGAGTGCTTCAGCTCAAGGGGAGCCCTCTCCCAATTGATCCACAGTGCCACTTCCTGTTTGGAGATAACTGACTCATAGACTTTCATGCCAGGATTTGCTTTGAACAGGTAAATTTTTAAATTATATTTCTTCTAGGTGTTTATTGGGACATTACAGTTTTTCTGGAATTTAAAGTTTTCTGTAAACCTTTGTCTTCAAGTAATGCAACAGCATTAAATATTACATTTCGAAGCTATCCTTTAGCACATCCATTTTAAAATTATTATCTTAAGATGAAATTCTAATTCTTTGTAGTAACAACCCATTAAACTCCAAATGGGAACTATGCTAATTTCAGCAGCCTTGACTCTCCTTCCTCTTTTTTTTTCTCTCCAGTATCTTTTCTTGTTTTGGAACAAGTGTCATGGACTGTCCAACCATTCAAAAGGAAGATTATTCCATTAATTTAATAGAAAAGGAATCCAGCCTGCCTGCATCTCAAGGCAACTTTGAGTATAATGTTAATCTAATAATTCATGTCAGTGGATTTTCAGTCATTTCAATAATTTTTTGTTTAACCACTCATTAAAGAGGTCCCAAAAAGCAAGAATGAAAAATCATGTTCTGCTTTCTAAGAATGTTTAAAAAGCTAGTGATTCAACAAGACTCATTCTATTCTTCCAAGATTTCTATGTGAAGAATTTCTGTTTTATCATAGCCCTTACCACTGACCCCTTCCCTTCAAACTTGTAGCTTTGTTCAGTTTTCTTGTTTCAGCTTTCATTTTGGTATTAGCCTCAGTAATACCCTTGTAGTATTTGACAATGAAATTCCATTTGTTGTTAGAGAGCTCAATTCATATTGCCAAAGGCAGACTGCTGAGCAGTTCATAAAGCATAAACTATTGAGTATCATTAACTTGATCATCTGCAAATATTCCATAAATTAATATAAGTACCACATAAATGTGCAACTTCATAAACTTTTAAAACTGCAAAGTAGTTACTTATCTATGTCATAAAATAATTCAGATCACTGATAGAAGAGATTAAGCTAAAACTTTTGTTTATATCATTCCCAATATTTTTGTCAAATTTTCTTTTCCCATTAACTTTCACCTTAGGGCCTGCTTTTCCTAGCAACAAGTTACAAGTTGATATCCTTGGATTTTAGTCCCCTCTGAGTAACCTCTTTTCTTTCCACCACTAGTTAGTTCCTCATGTTAAATACCTGAGGAATAACGTCCCATTGTGCCTGCAAGAGGAGTACCCAATTCGACTGTCTGTGCCTACTCTGGCCTTGCTTTGTTTGGGAATGTGGTACCATAGACAGGGGTATCAGGGATCAGGTGGCTGGAACCATGGTGTTAAGAATTATGGGTAGCAAAATGAGTAGCACAGAATAGGATAACACGAAAAGGGTAATTGTGACTGTAATTGATGAGTTGCATTGGCAGGAAATTGGGTAGCAGCAACAGCTTTGCAGGGGTTTGGGTAGCTAATACAGGCATCCAGAACAATTTAGCATTGACAAGGAAGCATAGACAAAGTGAAAGATAAAAGTTGTGAGGCATTGTGGGAATTCTTTTCTACCCATGCTAAAAACATGGAGGAGGGTTATTTTAAACTAAAACTACAAAAGATAATTTAAGGTCTTGGTGCTAACAAATCTGTCCAAGTATTATTACTTTAAACAGAGAATTCAAAGTGGTTTTTCTTCATGAATACAGAGATCAAAGGTATTATAATTCTTATTTCAAAATGCAAATTAAAGGGAAAATTAGTCAGGAGGTAAAATTCATATTGAAACTTTAATTGAAAAATTGAGCTAGAATGTTCACATCAGGCAAAGGCAAGCAATCAGCCTAGCACCAACAAAGAAACACCATAATGTATATCTCAGAAAAAGGAACCAAGTTCTTTATCCTTGATTTCAATGATACACACACGGGCACACACACACACACACACACACACACACACACACACACACAAATGTATGCAACAGCTCAATCTACTCACATCCATTCAACGTGAATCAAAGATCTTCAAACTTTAAAAGTTTGAAGTCTTACTCTGAAAACATTACAGGATGGAATAGGAGAAACCCTAGGTCTCCTTGGCACAGGCCGAAATTTTCTTAATAGAGACTCAGAAATACAAAAAAAAAAAAATTCAAGACAAATGGGACAAATGGTATTGCATGCAATTGCAGATCTTCTGCATGGCAAAGGACATAGCTAGCCAGATCATTAGAAAGCCCATGGACTGGGAGAAGATCTGCACTAGCCATACAACATGCAAGGGTCTCATATCTAAAATATACTTGGAACTCAAAAAATTAAATCCCTCAACAACAAATCTTCAAAGGAACAACTGCCCAATAAATAAGTGGGCTAAAGACTTAAAGAGAAACTTCCCTGAAGAGGAAACAAGGATGGGCAATAAACACATGAAGAAATGCTCAACCTCTCTAGCCATAAAAGAATTGCAAATAAAAGCAACATTGAGGTACCACCTCACCACAGTTAGACTGGTAGAATCAAGAACTCTGATAACAACAGATGCTGGAGGGGATTTGGACAGATGAGAACCTTACTACATTGTTGGTGGGAGTGTAAACTTGTCAAACCACTGTGGAAAGCAGTACGGAGGTTCCTCAAAAGACTCCACATAGAGCTCTCCTATGACCCAGCAATCCAAATTTTTGAGCATTTAACCACATGATCACAAACAAGACCATACTAAAGCTACCGGCACACCTATTTTTTATTGTAGAATTATTTACCATAGCCATGATATGTAACCAACCGAGATGCCCCTCAGTAGATGAATGGATCAAGAAAGTGTGGTATATATACACAATGCAATTCTATGCATCCATCAGGAAGAATAACATTGCTCCATTTGTTAGGAAATGGAAAGACTTGGAAAAAATTATATTAAGTGAAGTAAGCCAGACCCAAAGCAACATAGGTCCCATGGCTTCCCTTATTTGAAATAACTAGTATATGCTGAGTCAGGCAGAAAATGTCAGATAAATTGATGCTAGGGGAATGAACCCCAAGATAAGTATTCAATTTTTTTCTTTCATGCAGTTGTTTCTAACATATTTATAAGATGATTTCTATACTGCTTTTAATGTCACTCCCCCTGCTTTCACTGTATTTGATGTTGGTACAATTTGTGAAGGGGAAGGGCAAAAACAAATCGTTTAACTAGGGATACAGGTGGACGCATTGCAACAATGAGATATACAAGTCATTGTGTTGAAAAATTAACTTTACAACTTTGGTGGGGGGAAGAGGGTTTTGGCCATCTACTTTCCAGTTGAATTATAGGTGTAGAAGCAAAACGTAATACAAAGAAATACAAAACAGTTCTTACTATAAATCATTTCTCTCTGAACATCTTAAAAATAAATTAAGACAACATGAAATAAAAAATCCCTTGATACCTATCAAAATTCCAACCTCATTCTTCAAGGAAATAGAAGAGGCAATCCAAAAATTCATATGGAACAGTAAAAAACCCCGAATAACAAAAACGCTCCTCAATGGAAAGAATAGAGCTGGTGGAATATCAATACCAAATTTCTAACACTACTAGAAAGCCATAGTAATCAAAACAGCTTGGTACTGGCATTAAGAACAGACCTCAGGACCAATGGAATAGAATTGAAAACCCAGAAATGAACCTACAGACCTATAGCCAACTAATCTTCGATAAGGGAGCTAAAATAATAGAATGGAACAAAGACAGCCTCTTCAGTAATGGTGCTGGCAAAATTGGTTAACTACATGTAGAAAACTAAAGCTAGATCCTTATATATCACCCTGCACCAGAATCAACCCCAAATGGATCAAAGACCTTGGAGTCAAAGCAGACACTCTGAAAATATTACAGATGGAATAGGAGAAACCCTAGGTCTCCTTGGCACAGGCCGAAATTTTCTGAATAGAGACCCGGAAACACAAGAAATCAAAGAAAGGTTGGACAAATGGGATTGCATGAAGTTGCAGAGCTTCTGCATGGCAAGGGACATAGATTGCAAGACCAATGGAAAGCCCACAGATTGGGAGAAGATCTTCACTAGCCATACAATGGACAAAGGTCTCATATCTAAAATATACTTGGAACTCAAAAAATTAAATCCCCAACAACAAATCCTCAAAGAAACAACTGCCCAATAAATAAGTGGGCTAAAGACTTGAAGAGAAAATTCTCTGAAGAAGAAAGAAGTATGGCCAATAGACACATGAAGAAATGCTCAACCTCCCTAGCCATAAAAGAAATGCAAATCAAAACAACATTGAGATACCACCTCACCCCAGTTAGAATGGATATAATCAATAACTGTAACAATAACAGATGCTGGAGAGGATGTGGACAGAAAGGAACCTTACTTCATTGTTGGTGGGAATGTAAACTTGTTCAACCACTTTGGAAAGCAGTATGGAGGTTCCTCAAAAGACTTCACATAGAACTCCCCTATGACCCAGCAATCCCACTTTTGGGCATTTACCCAAATGTTTACAAACAAGACCACACTAAAGCTACCAGCACAACTATGTTTATTGCAACATTGTTTACCATAGCTAAGATATGGAACCAACCCAGATGCCCCTCAGTAGATGAATGGATCAAGAAAATGTGGTATATATACACAATGGAATTCTATGCCTCCATCAGAAAGAATGTCATTGTCCCATTTGTTAGGAAATGGAAAGGCTTGGAAAAAATTATATTAAGTGAAGTAAGCCAGGCCCAAATAAACATAGGTCCCATGGTTTCCCTTATTTGCAATATCTCGTATATGTATGAGTCAAGCAGAAAAGGTCAGATAATGTGATGTTAGGAAAATGAACCCTTAGATATCTATTTAAATGTTTTTTTCTTTCATACATTTGTTTCTAACTCATTTATAAGATTATTTCTTTGTTGCTTTGTTTGTCCCTCCCCCACAGTATAACCCCTGATTTCACTATATTTGATTTTGGTATAATTTGTGGAGGAGATGAGAAAAACAAGTCATTTAAGGATACAGGTGGATCAGTTGCAACTATGAGAAGTACGAGTTGTCATGTCGAAAACGAACTTTACAACTTTGGTGCGGGGAAGGGGGAGATTGGGTGGGGGAGAGGAGGGAGGCTGGGAAGGGATGTGAAGGGTAAACAAAGGAGGAGGCTGCAATGCTTGATAAGAAATGTACTCATTATATTGCTTATGTAATTGTAACCCCTCTGTACAGTATGTTCACAAAAAAATTAAAATTAAAATTAAAAAAAGAAAAAAAAACCCTAAGTTTAAAACATCCTTCTAGACAAGTTAAAGAAATAATGAGAACAAGTATTTTAAGAATAATTTCAGAGAGCTTGAACTCAGGGCCTGGGTTCTGTCTCTGAGATTTATTACTCAAGACTAGTGCTGCCACTTTGAGCCACAGTGCCACAGAAAAGTCTCACCAATTTTCCTCTCCAGACTGGCTTTGAACTAGGATCTAGAGGTTTCAGCTCTCTGAGTAGCTAGGATTATAGGCATGAGCCCCTTGCACCTGGCTAGAATAATTGCTTACCTGAGACAGAGTCCAGTTATTATTAAACGTCTATCATGTTTAACTTTGTAAAATAAAGTTAACTGAAATGTCTTCCACTAGAAATAAGGAATTAAATGTGCAGATGGATTACAAAGTTCTTACCAAAAGCTACATATTTTCCTTTTTTTTTCTCCCAAATGGTTTGCTTTCCAGAATCATACCTTATCTTTCCTTGCTCCTTCAACTATCAATTCTTATGTGAAGAACTTGCTAATATCTATTTTCAGTCCAAACGACTTGTATGCACCTCTCATCCATATATTCAAAAAACTTGTGAAACAGTAACCATTTCTTATCATTACTGGATATTAAAGTGTAAGTAAAATTTAAGAAAATAAAGAATACCATAAATAAACATAACATGATTTTAATAGTAATGCTAAACATAAATACAACATTGATTATTTTCCGGATCAATTTAATAAAAACCTCAAGGAAAAGAAATCAACTTTTTTGAGGGCTGATATTATGGTTTAAAATTAGGACCTAACCTTGTCACTTAGGCTTTTTCCCTTAATAGTGGTGCTCTGTATTTGAACAACAGCTCCCCTTCCAGTTTTATTTGGGGGATCATAGAGAGAAAAGAATCTCATGGAATACAAATTATTTGTGTCCCAATCTTGGGGTTCATTTCACATAACATCCTCTTATATGGTACCATGTACTAGTTACTCCAAGTAAGATTAACCATGAGACCTATGGTTATTTGAGCCTGGCTTATTTCACTTAATATAATTGTTTCTGCGTCTTTCCATTTCCTAGCAAATGGGGCGATGACATTCTCTCTGATGGAGGCATAGAATTCCAGTGTGTGTGTGTGTGTGTGTGTGTGTGTGTGTGTATGTGTGTGTGTGTATCACATTTTCTTGATCCATTTATCTACTCAGGGGCATATGGGTTGGTTCCATATCTTAGCTATGGTAAATAATGCTGCAATAAACATAGTTGTACCAGTAGCTTAGTATGGTCTTGTTTGTGATCATTTGGGTAAATACCCAAAAATGTGGACTGCTGGATCATAGGGGAGCTCTAAGTGAGGAATTAGAAAACATTATATCAAGTGAAGTAAGCCAAAACCAAAGAAACATTGGTTCTATGTTTTCCCTTATTTGCAATATCTATTACATGTCTGGGACAAGCATAAAAGTTCAAAAGCTATGTACATACGACCAGATAAGATGATGTTAAGTGAAATGAACCCCAAGATAGGATTTATAATCTACCATGTGTTTTTTTTTTCTTTTTATGTTCCTCCCCCATGGTTTAACCCTTGTTTTCACTATATTTAGTATTGGTGCCCTGTATCTTCTATACACCCTTCTCTAGCTTGGGGAGGGGAAGGGAAAAAACAAAATAGATAAATAGTGATACAGGCTGACCCATTGTAACAATGAGATGCACAAGACACTATGTTAAAAAAAAAGATCTTTACAATATAGGCGGGGAAGAAGGGAAGGGAGTACAGGGGAGTGTAGTTGTGGAGGTGGGAGGGGAGGGTAGGGGAAAAACAAAGGAGGAGGTAACAATGCTTGATAGAAAATGTACTCATTAACTTGCTCATGTAACTTTAACCCCTCTACACACCATTTTTTACAATTAAAACCTCTTTTAAAAAACAGAAGGTGTGCCGGACACCTGTGGCTGACCCCTGTAATCCTAGCTACGCAGGATGCTGAGATCTTAGGATCACGGTTCAAAGACAGCCCTAGAAAGAAAGTCTGTGAGACTCTTATCTCCAATAAAACCACTAGAAAACAGATACTGGTGCTGTGGCTCACGCGGTAGAGCACTCCCCTTGAGCTGAAGAGTGCAGGAACATCGCCCAAGAACAGAGTTCAAGCCCCACGACCGACAAAAAAAAAAAAAACAGGTGTCATGTACACCAAGTATAGTAGCTCCATCTGTAATCCCAGCTGATTGGGAAGCAGAAATGACAAGGATCTTGGTCTGAGGCAGGCCAAAGAAATAACTGCCAAGACAGCCATCTCAACAAATGAGCTGGCCATAGTGGTTCACATCTGTAATCCTAGCTAATTATGTGGGAGGCATAGGTAGCAAAGTCTCAGTCAATCTAAGATCTGACCAGGGCAAAAGTTCAAGACCTCAAGTAAATTAAATGGACTAGAAGTATGGCAAAAGTAATTGAGATACTTGGTGCTATACAAAGTCCTGTCTAGCAAGCAGAGAACCCCTGAATAGAACCCTAGTAATATTCCTTTCTTCCACCAAAAAGCCTAAATAACTTTGTCCTATTTGAAAATCTAATTTCAAGGCCACTGACAGATCAGAGATGGTGAAATTATCTTAAAAATTAGGTTTGCAAAAGAGACAAAATTCTTTAGGTTTTGGAAAAACTGAAAAGGTAGGAAAATGCATGTGATTTTTGTTAGCTCCATAATTCTTGAAAACATAAAATGTACTCAAGTATTTAATATATATCCATATGTGTGCATATATCCATGTATGTATATATATATATATATGTGTGTGTGTATAATCATATATATATATATATATATATACATACATATATATGTATGGTTCATCTCTTTTCTGTGTAGCAAATGGTACAAATGAATCTGTACAAACACTACTCAAAGGCATGAATAGACAAAGAGAATGAGCAGAGAACTCATACTCAGGAATCTATGGTTAGCCCATAACCTGAAAATCTTTTACATCAGTTTGCATGTGTCAGTTACTGCAGTACAGGGACAATACGATGGCCATGAGATACCAGACAGATGAAATGAGAAATGAGAGATACAAATGGTACAATATTCTTTCTGATGAGTAAGAAGAATTTCCAGTGTGTGTGTGTTTGTGTGTGTGTGTGTGTGTGTTACATTAACTTGATTCATTTCTCTTTTGAGAAGTATCTGGGCTGATTCAGTAAGCATGGTTGTGCTGAAAACGTTACTATATCCTCGTTTGTATTCTTTCGGGTAAATGCCCAGGAGTAGAGTTTCTGGATCATATGGAAGTGGGTAGTCAAAAGAGGAGTGAAGTGGGAAAAGGCAGAAGATTGAATGGGAGAAAAGGGGGAAAATGCAGAGAGGAATCCAGTAAATATCCTATAAAATTAAGAAGCGTGAAGGAAGAGCTGTATAGGGGAGGGATGGATGAGAATGTTGAAAGGGTTGACATTGATCAAGGTATATTGTACGCATAAACTGCTTTGTTTCATGATAACTGCTTTAGTACTTAAAATAATAATTAAAAAATCATGTCCCTAAAGTGTTATGCAATTAGAAGCAAAGCATGAGAATCTGCTCAGATAATCTCTAGGGTCAATAAATCTTTTTTGGTTAGGATAAGTTTTAGAACAACACTAATGATACATATCATTTGAAGAAAATCTTATGATTTCCAGCTATTTAAAATAATCATTTGTGAAGACATGGCTCAAGTGGCAGAGTGTTAGTGAACAAAGCTGTCAGATAATGAATTCAAGTCTCAATCTCGAACAAAATTAAAAACAATCAGTATAATTCAGGCACTTTCCAGGGCACTAGTAGCTCATGCATTAATTCTACTTTAAATCTGAAAGCAGAGATCTGGGGATCTCAGTTCAATGTCAGCTTAGATAGGAACGTCTGTGAGACTCTCATCTCCAATTCACTGTCAAAGAAAGCTGTAAGTGGACTCATGGCTCAAGTGGTAGAATGCTAGCCTACGGCAAATAGCTGAGGGGCAGAACCCAATCCTTGAGTTCAAGCCTTAGAATAGTGCATATACATCACAAACAAAGTAAGTCACTCAATTTCTCAACTTTCCATTTCCCTAATCCTAACTCTAATTTTGGACAGAACCCTAAGAGTAACCTTGATGATAATAGTAACCCAATCCTAAAATCAATGGAAAATACTCGTGTTTAGACACATTCTAACAGATACTCATTGCCTTTGAAATGATTTGCAGTTTGCTCCAAATCCTAGATTCCCTGACTTGGACTCTGAAATCATTCCCTATTATGATTCATTAACCTCAAATCTTCATATCATGAAAACTATCTCAGTTTCCACTGATCTTAACGTTTACTGAACTCCTATATCTCCAAAAAGAAGTTGCAGGTTTATTTAAAATCTACTTTAGTACCTAACCCTAACTATATATAAACCTTACTAGAAACCTAACTCTAAATTTAACCCTATTCAACCTTGAATAGGAAACTTAGGAAAACTCTGCAGTTTTTGTTAAATTTCAAACTTATTATACTTGAAAACGTTAGCAGAAAACTCAGTTTTACTGTAAAGCTTACCCTTCCCTAAGCCTAAGTCTAACCTGAACTAGAACAGTAACCCTAACCCTAGAACTAATAGCCTTTGGATTCTAAAAGCCATACAAATACATTAGTTTTTATTCATCCTAACTTTGATTCAACTCATCTTTCTAAAAATAGTTTGTAGTTTTACTCAGTATCTTGCCATATTTTAACCCGAACCCTAACTGGAATATTGAGACTAACCCTCACACTGATCATACCCTAATCTTAATATTATTAGCACTTTCTTATTTCACATTCATCCTAATTCTAACTAGACTTGTTATTTGAAGATTTACTTTCAGTTTGGCCCTAAACTTTCCATTTCCCTAAGGCTAACTCTAACTCCAGCTGGAACTGAAACCTAACTTTCACTCTAATGATAGTCCAATTCTAATGTTTAAGAAAAAACTCTAGTTTTTAATCATTCTAATGGATACTCCAGTTTGCACTCTGGTAATGCATTTCAATTTGCCTTAATTCCCACAAATTTTCTGACTCAACCTCTGAAGTTATCTTGTTCCCTAACATGAAGTATTATATTATTTGTCCTCAAATTCACTTATCAGGAAAAATATAGTTTCCAATGATCCTACCTTTCCCTGAATCCCTGTACCCTAAAACAATTTCAAATTTACTTGCCATCTAATGCATTACTGAACACTAACTCTCAAGCTAAACCTGGCTGGAAAACTCTCATTGATCATTACAAGAATGATCACTGAGAAATAAATATAATGATAATGCTCTAGTTACTATTCAATCTCACATTTTTGCCCCTACTTGTTAGTGAAAACTGAATTTATTTTTTTGGTCAGTCATGGGGCTTGAACTCTGGGCTTGGGCGCTATCCCTCAGCTCTTCAGCTCAAGGCGAGCCCTCTACTGCTTGAGCCACAGCTCCACTTCTAGGTTTTTGGGTGTTTAATTGGAGATAAAGAGTTCTCATGCACTTTGCTGCCAAGGGTGGCATCCAACTGCAGTCCTCACATCTCAGTCTCCTGAGAGGATAGGATGACAGGCATTGAAAAGTATGTTTTGCTGGGTGCCAGTAGCTCATGGCTGTCATCCCAGGTACTCAGGAGGTGAGATAAGAGGATCACGGTTCAAAGCCAGACTGGGCAGGAAAGACCCTGAGACTCTTATCTCCAACAAACCACCAGAAAACTTGAAGGGGTGCTGTGGCTCAAGTAGTAGAGTGCTTGCCTTGAGCTGAAGAGCTCAGGGACAGCACCCAGGCCCAGCATTCAAGCTCACAATCGAAAAAATGAAAGAAAGTAAAACATCTTCGCTGCAAAGATGTGGAGGTTTGTGTGGGAGGGTGATGTGATTGAGAGACCAGGTGCTGGCCTCACTTTACAGACATTTCTAAGAACTCAGCAAGTTTGCACCAGTTTGAAGCCACAGTAGAATGGATGGTGTCTTACCAAGAACTCAAGTGGTCGAGGCCTATGGCAGGCAGGGAGTGGGCAAATGGGTGCAGGGGTGGGATTGTTGTGTCTGTATTCTCCCTAATGAAGGATGGATTTGGATGCTGGGTGTCAAAGTCTGAAGTAAAGGGTTGCAAGAAAGTTTGTGGCCTGATGAAATAAGTTTTCTCTGGGTATATGAAGATGGATGATGTCTGGTACCTCTGGTGGCTCACAACTGTTATCCTAGCTACTCATAAAGCTGAAATGTAAAGACCACGGTTCAAAGCAGCTTGGGCAAGAAAGTCTGTGGGTCTTGATATCCAATGAGCCACCAGAAAACAGGAAACGTCACTGTGGCTCAAATTATAGAGTGCTCATCTTCTGCTGAAGAGCTGAAGGACAGCGCTCTGACCCAGAGTTCAAACACCATGACCAACAATAAACAAAGGGGTTGGATGAGTTTTCGACATTGCAGTGTGTATGGTAGGAAATTCCATGCTGGGTTCTGAGACATTCCAGATATGAGAGGCTCAATGATGGGTCTACAGTTAGTCTGAGTATGATAGTGCCATCTTCTCAGGGGTTGGATGTGATCCTAATAGAGGGAGTTCATGGTTTTGTTCTCAGGAACTGCTAAGGGCTTGGAATATCTGTGTGCGTGTGTGTGTGTGTGTAATTTTCCCTCGTCTTTTTCTGTCCCTTTCCTGGTGGCTGATCTGCCTCTTCTGATCTCAGATGGTGTCCCTCCTTCACACCGACCTTGCTTTTGCCCCCTATTAGGGTCTACAATGAGTCCTAAATTGCCACAGGCCTGTGTTCCAACTTTTCTCTGGCGCACAAGTCTGGCTGTCCCAATATTTGGTCACCTCCAGGGGATTCTGAGTCAGTGATGCCAGCTGGCATAGGGTCTCCTCTGCCTGAAAGGGAGGGCCTCAGTCATGTGATGTCCTATCCTTTTCCTCAACTGGGCCTCTGACTTCATATCCCTCTCATCAAGCTGGCAGTGGAGTGGGGAATCAGGGATTGCTGGTGGTTCTGGCCAACTCGAGCTTGACAGCTGACTGAAGACTGCCCAAGCAAGGAGGATCTAGTGCTACATGGGATGTGAGGCCAGGGTGGCTTGGAAGTATAGGTCAGTTTCTAGGAAATGTAAATGTATTTTATCACAGGACAGTCTATCTTCTGGCCCCAACTGGGCCTCTCAGGTCCTTCTAGACAATTCCAGATGCTCAGAATACAGAGGCACAGACTTTAGATTCCAGGGCCAGGGAACTGGGGGAATGAGAGACTGGTATGGCCAATACCTCATTGTTTTGGGGTATTAGTGTTGACCTGGATATGCACCCCCTTGTGTACTTTCACTTCTTAACCCAGTGTTGGCCACACACCGGCCACTAGTGGCAGTACTGTGGAAGTGGCAGGAGTAGAAGTGGAGTCTAGGATGACCAAAATCAGGATTTATGGCCTTTGGGGGTGGCAAAGGATGTCTTTTAAAAAAATCTTAGAGCTGGAACTCAGGGCCTAGGCAATGTCCCTGAGCTTCCTTTGCTCAAAGCTAACATTCTACCACTTGAACCAGAGCTCAACTTTCATCTTTTTTTAGTAGTTTAGTGGAGATAAGAATCTCATGGACTCTCCTGCCTGTTCTGGTTTCAAGCTGCCATCCTAAGATCTCAGTCTTTTGAGTAGCTAGGATTGCTTGTATAAGCCACGGGCCCCTGTTAAGGATGTTGTTTGTGTGTGTGTGTGTTTACCGGGACTTGAACTCATACCATAGGTGCTATCCTTTAGCTTGTTTTCACAAGGTTGGTGCTGTACCACTTGAACTACAGTAGCTCTGCTTCCCAGCTTTTTGGTGATTTATTGGACCTAAGAGTATGCCCAGGCTAGCTTTTAATTTTGATTGATGCTCAGGTCTCAGGCTTGAGTACCTAGGATGACAGGCATGAGCCACCAGCGCCCAGCTGATAATGGCCTTTCACCACAGTGTACTGGGATCTCCTGAAAACTATTTTTTTTCTGTGCCAATACTGGGGCTTGAACTCAGGGTCTGGGCTCTGATCTCTCAACTTTTTCCCTCAAGTCTCTTACTCTGCCACTTGAGCCACAGCTTGATTTCTGGATTTTGGTAGTTCATTGACCAAAAGACTGTCACTAACTTTCCTCCGCTGAGCTGGCTTTGACCAAAAATCTCTGATCACAGACTTCTTAATAACTAGGATTTACAGGGTTTGAGCCACTGCAGGCATTGGGTAGAAGTTTTTCTTAAGCAAGAATTCTTCCCTGCATTTGCTCTGACTCCTCCATGCAAAGGGGGCCTGAGAGTCAGGATCTGTGAAAAATAGGCTTCCAGGCACAAAATTGGCTGGGGTCTTTGGTAAAAAGTCAAGCTAATCTTACCCTGAGCCCCATTCTGGGACCCCACCGTCTGCCCTACCTGGGACTCAAGTACAAACCTTGACCCAGCCTTCAGTGTTCTGCCAGGCTTGTCTGAGTTCACAGAACATTCATTCCACCCACACCACCTTCTCGACACCACCCCTCAGGACCTTTGTGCATGCTCTGTACCTTCTGCCCGAGGCCCTCTGTCCTGTTCCACATCTTAGAACTCCTGTGGAATTTTGGCACTTGTCATATCACCTCCTGGAGCAAGCCTTTCTTTCCCTTCTCTCACTTTTTTTTTAATACTGAGTTGCTAGAGATCGAACTTGTGCAGGCTGACTGTCAAATGCTCTATCTTTGTGTGTGTGTGTGTGTGTGTGTGTGTGTGTGTGTGTGTGTGTGTGTGTGTGTGTGTGTGTGCCAGTCCTGGGGTTTGAATTCATGGCCTGGATGTTATCCCTGAGTTTTTATGCTCAAGGCTAGCATTCTACTACTTGTACCACAGCTCTGTTTTTTTTGGTGCTTAATTGGAGAAAAGAGTCTCATATAGACTTTCCTGCCTGCACAGGCTTGCAGTTATAATCTTCAGATCTCAACTTCCTGAGTGTTATTATTACAGGAGTGAGCCACCAGCACCTGCCCTCTACCTCTTACCTATAACCTCGGCCCTCTTCTGAATCCCAGAAGAGTATGTCTCACCAAGCTCACATTTTTTTTTGCCTGTGTTATGGCTTGACTCAGGGTCTAGGCATGTTCCTGAGCTGCTTTTGCTCAAGGCTACATTCTATCACTTAAGCCACAGTGACACTTTTGGATTTTTCTGTTTATGTGGTGCTGAGGAATCCAACCCAGGGCTTCATGCTTGCTTGGTAAGCACTCTATCACTTAGCCACATTCACAGCCCAAGGATTATTTCTAACAGGAACTATGAGGGTGGAATTTACTGGAATACTCATTTCAGCACAGAAATCGCTGGCCATTTCATGTCTTTGCCAGGATTTGGGACCAGTGTAAGACTCGGCAATGAGGAATGATGAATGAGTGATAGCCACCAGGCCCCAGAGATCTAGGCTCACGTCCTAAAGAGGGATAGGGAATATGGAGCCAGAATCTTCCACAACTCGTACAGCCTAGGAACAGTGATCTCCGTGGAGGCAGAGGCTGCCTGCTAAATATCCCAATGGGACACCTCAGCCAGAACATAATGAACCCATTGCATACACCAGCCAAGGCAAGCCTTCTGGGCTTCAGTTATTAAATGGCAGAGAAGGATACTTTGTTCAAGCTACTGACTCAGACTTAGTACTTTCTGAGGGCTTGTCCCAGCTTGCCCAGGTTGGGGGTCTGTTCATGGGCAACCTGCTGAATGCCCAACATCCATACATCATCCATAAATACACAGAGACATGGAGTTACTGCCTTCTTTTTTTCTTTGGCAGGTCTCAGGTTGAAATATGAGCCTAGGCCCTATCCCTGATCACCTCTTTCTCAAGAGTAGCGCTCTGCCCTTGAGCCACAGACCCAACCCATGGGGATATTTTCCTGTGATCTCTTAGAAATAAGAGTGTTGCGGACTTTCCTGCCCTGGCTGAATTCAAATTGGCAATCTCTACATCTCAGCCCCCTGAGGAGCTAGGATTACATACAGGAGCCACTGACACCTGCCTTTGTTTTCTTCTTGTTGTTCTTTTTTTAATCATGACAATCTGAAATGTTCAGTGTCATTCCAATGGTTTGCATTCAAAGTAAACTTCCCAGGCCTGGAGTTCAAATCCCAGGACTGCCACACACAAATGGAGGGAGATCCTGACAAACTCATTCCTATTTACGTGAATGCTAATGGAATGTTATAAAAGTAATTAAATTTGCAGTTAATTCATGATTCTATTTTAGAAAGCCACACAACAATCATTGGATTTATATCTTCCATTCTAACAACACATTGTGATTCCCCTAATGGAAGGATATTGATTAATTTTAATTAATGATTTTATAAGTATTCAACCATGATACTTCATTAAATGCAGATATAACTTAATAACTAAATATTGGTAACTATATATATAAAATTTAATAATATCGTCACTTCTCTCTCTCTACATATATATATATATATATATATATATACAGCAATCTACACACACACACACACATATATATATATATACAGATAGATAGATATAGATATAGATATAGATTGAGCACTAGTGTGGCTTGATAATAGCCACACTATAGATAGATAGATAGATAGATAGATAGATAGATAGATAGATAGATAGATATAGATATAGATTGAGCACTAGTGTGGCTTGATAATAGGTCATCAGAATTTTCTGGCAGCTCAGTTTGCCAGAGGTTGGTGTGCTAAGGCTTTGACCCCATTTATGGATTGGACATTGTAGGCCATGAGTTGAAATCCCGGCATTGCCAAAAATTTATTCATGTAATAAGAAGCCACTTTTGACACATTTTTATCCCTGACAAAATGTCCTGGGTCTCAGTATAATGTATAATTCATATGCAAATATATTCTGAATGATAGGATGTAATAAATGAAATTGAATAAGGGTAATAAACGTCATACTCACTAAACTCCTGTGTGTATTTTTCCAGTGCTGGGGCTTCAATTCAGGCCCTGGGAACTGGTCTGAATTTCTTGTCTTCAAGGATGGTGAGCTTCTCCTTCACACACAGTGCCACAGAGATCCCCAGATGCTGAGTTCAAATCCCAGGTCTGCCAGAAAAATGGTGCAAATTCCAACCCAGGGCCTTATTTTATTTTATTATTATATTTTTTGCCAAGCACGAGGCTTGACTCAGGTCTTGGTATCTCTGCCACAGCTGGCCCTGGGATTCTAGGACCCAAGTTCAAATCTCAGGGTTGGCAAGAAATAAAATAAAAAGGAAAAGGATAAAATGGAGAAATTCAAGAAGGTGGTTTTACATTTTTTCCCTTTGCATTATGACCATCCTGCGTGTAAATGACAAAGCCCAGAAAGTGTTCATGACATTGCATGCTGATGTTTGGCTGGCAATTAGGGAAGCCATAACCAAAACCAAAACTTATGACTGGAGGTCAAATCACAGGGCTGCCACTAACTATTGGCGGGAGATTCTAAGAAACCCATTTTCATGTACATCCATACGAATGGAATTTTATAAAAGCAACAAATTAGTAGTTAGTGTATGAGTATACTATAAAATTATACACATCAATTTTATTGCATTGACAAATTTTCAATTAATACTTTATTATGTATTCAACCATGATACTTAAAAGTGGAAGGAATAATTTGAATGTCAATAATGAGTTGTAATATAATATATGTAATTTCATAGTATACAGACACCTTTCTCTTGTTTTTTGCATATATATAGGTATATATATATATGTATATACATATACATATATGCAAATCTACACATTTATCTGTTCATACAATTGTCACTCCTGGGGCTCAGTGGTATAATGATGGCTAGTACATACAAAGCCCTGGAGTCGATTCCTCACTACCACATGCACATAAAAATCTAGAAGTTGTGCTCTCGCTCAAGTAGTTGAGCATTAGCTTTGAGCATAAAAGCTAAGGGACTGTGTCTAGACTCTTACTCAAGGTCCAGAATGGGCATGAAAAAAGATTGAATGTTGTGACTGCAACTCTATAAGGATAGGACTTCAAATACCTCATCACAGAGCAAACCAGGAATCTGGTGCTGACAGCTGCCATCTAACCTGACTTAGTCAGAGGTATACAACTGCAACTCAGCCCCACAGAACCAGATGCTGCTGGCTTGCTCACCCCTGTCATCCAAGATACTCAGGGGCTGAGATCTGACACTGGTGGGTTTAAATCCAGCCCTGGCAGGATGTTTGTGAAACATTTTCCTGCAATCGCTGTAGCTGACTCCCACACCCAAAAAAAATACCCCTCTGAATCATTAGATGTGAACTTTGTGCAGTTTGTAATGTGTTTCTGAAAGAATGGTGATACTGATGAAAGCACCCTAATACTAATGACAGCTTGTGGGGTATATCTACATGATGAGTCCTTCCTGGGGTTCTGGGGCCCTCATGGGGTGCTGTGTGCTGAGTCCTGAACAGGATGCTATGTGCTGAGTTCTTCACAGGTGCAGTAGGCTGAGTCCTGCATTTGATGCTGGGTGCTGAGTCTTTCACAAGATGCTGTGTGCTGAGTCCTGTAAAGAGGATTATTTGGAGCTGGGCACCAGTGGTTCACGCCTGTAATCCTAACTACTCTGGAGGCTGAGATTTGAGGATAGTGGTTCAAAGCCAGCCCAGGCAGGAAAATCGCTGAAACTCTGATCTCCAATTAACCACCAGACAACTGGAAGTGTCACTGTAGCTCAAGTGGTAGAGCACTAGCATTGAGCTGAAGAGCTGAAGGACAGAGTGCAGGCCCAGATTTCAAACCCCATGACCGACAAAAAAAAAAGTTTTATGTATTTTGTCCTTCAAAGGGTGCATTATTTCATCTTGTCCTAGTAAGAACTCCACAACTGACATGAATATGCAGAAAAGAATATTGAGGCTTAGATCTGTCCTGATGGCAGGGACAAAATTATGTATTACTGAAGACTAATGAGTTGTCTACAGGAGATAAATGATTTGTCTTGTTTTTTTAAGTCATGAACGTTGAACTCGGGGCCTAGGCACTGACCCATACCTCTTGGGCTCATGGCTAGCACTCCTCCACACGGAGCCAAAGACCCCCTTGCAGCAGAGTGCCACGGCTTAGGGTTCTATAACTGAGGTCTGTCATCCTATCTTCTCAAGTAGCTGAGATCTGGGTTCCAAACTATCCCTGACACAAAAGGTACCATGAGACTATTATCTCCAAATCACCACTAAGAAACCTGAAGTGGAAGCTGGGTGCTTGTGGCTCATGCCAGTCACTCTAGCTACCCAGGAAGATGAGATCTGAGGATTATGGTTCAAAGCTAGCCTCGGCAGGGAAGTCCTTGAGACAGCTCCAATGAACCACCAGAAAACCGGAAGTTGCTCTATGGCTCAAGTGGTAGAACACAAGATTTGAGCTGAAGAGCTCAGGGACATCACCCAGGCCCAGATTTCCACTCCTACCATGACAACAACAACAAAAAAGACAGAAACAAACTAACAAACTTGAAGTAGAGGACTGGGAATGTGCCTTAGGGGTAGAGTGCTTTGCATATATGAAACCCTGGGCTTGATTTCTCAGAACCACATCACTAGGAAAAAGCCTGAAGGGGCTCTGTGGTTCAAGTGGAAGAGGGCAAACCTTGTACAAGAGAAACTAGGTACAGTGCTCATGTCTTGAGTTCAAGCTCCAGGACTAGTGTATGCACACGCACATGCACATACACACACTCACACACAGAGGGCAAGCAGAAGTGAAGCTTTACGAAGTGGTAAAGCACTAGACTTTGGCTCTGAGCTCATAGTCAGCACCCAGGCCCTATGTTCGACCCCAAAACCTAGTCACCCAGGGCCCAACTAGGAGAGGTAAAAGGTTTCAAAACCTGATGAGCTTCACCAGTACTAGATGACAGGAAGCTTTGTGATGTTTAACATTTGCTTGGATTTCCCAAGCTCCTGGAAACCTAGGAGTGGCATTATAGGCCCATCATTGCCAGCACTGAAACGTTTCATTATGCTCAGTGCCCTAGTTGTCTGCCTGAAGGACTCGTGAATTATATTGAGCGCTGTATTTGAACACCGGAATATAGTCTCATAAAGGCAGGATAAGAGCAGTCTCTGTGTTATGAACTCATTGTATTGAATACAATTTTTCTTGCTTGGTGCCATTCATCATAGCTACTCAGGAATTTCACCTAGAGGAATACATCCATACATACTCAAAGAAATTGGGATACAGGTTTTTCTTTTGAGGGGGCAGGTCCTTGGGTTGAACTATGAGCCTGGGCCTGGTCCAACAGCTCCTTTTGCTCAAGGGTACTGCATTAAGCTTGAGTCATAGCCCCACTTTTGGGTTTTTCTGTGATCTCTTACAAATAACATTGTCAAAGACTTTCTTTCACTGGCTGGTATCAAACTCCAATTCTCTACATCTCAGCCTCCTGAGAGCAGGGATTACAGTCAGCAGGCATTTTCACCTTTGTTCTTTTCTTCTTTGTTTTATATTCTGGACTGACTTCTTAGTAGGGTCATTCCTATGGTTGGGACTTTTAAGTAAACTACACAATGTTCTTTATAGCTGCTTTCTCTGAGAGTATTTTCTCTCTTCATCTTACCCTCTGGTCACAGGGTTGAAGCCAAAAGTGAGAAATGAGTGTTTCAGGATTTAGGAGCAAATGTCAACAGGACCTGTCAGTTCTGTCACTTAGCATTGAGCTGCAGTGAATTTACTGTCTCAGGATATGAGGACCGAAAGCTGGAGTGATCCTCATACAGTCTGCATTGCTCCAATTGCCTATAAAATGATCTAATAATTATGAGTGTTTTGTATCTCCAACCTTAAGTATCTGGGACACACTAGAAGCATGTTCCTGTTTCCGTTTTTCTCTAGTACCTCTTGAGATTTAGACTAAAGATTTGGGTGGAGTGGCTTCTAGGTGAATCGCTGAGGAAATCCACTTGAAGCCTCCTCAGGAGATCTCCTTTCAAAGCCAGCTCTAGCAGGTAAGTTTTATTGTCTCCAATAAACCACCAGAAAACCAGAAGTGGAGCAGTGGCCTAGAGGGTAGAGCTCCAGCTTTGAGAGAGAAAGCCAAGCAGGAGATACAGGCCAGACCAGGCAGGAAAGCCTAGGAGGTGCTTATGTCCATTGAACAACCAGATGGCTGGAAGTGGAGCTGTGTCAGTGGTAGAAACTCAGCCTTGTGAAAAATAGCTGAGGAATGCATCACATCCTCAGTTTAAGCCATGGGATGGCCACAAAAGAAAATTGAAAAAGAGAAGGCCAAGTTTATGTATCAGTGTCCTACTTACTTATGTCTGCATATTACTTCCCTAAGTGCAAAGAGGCTGTATGCAAAACTTCTGCTTTTATTTACTAATTTATGTTTTAGATATGCTCATTGTACATACTGCATCATTCTCTTCATTTCAGCCCCATTGCTTTTCTCTTCCAAGGTTCTAGGCCTGTTTCCTTATATGATGCACACTGAAGGTATTAGCAGCCTTTATTTGCATTTTATTATGAGGCCAATGCAGAAGCAGTCAGAAATCTGGCAGAGGAGGAGAAGATCAGAGTTCATAGAAATAAGCGGTATTCAGAAAATTATACTTGGGGATGCAAAATGGTAGCATATATTTGTAAAAAATACCATTAAGAAAAAAGATGAGGGGGCTGGGAATGTGGATTATTGGGAGAGTGCTTGCCTAGCATGCAAGAGGCCCTGGGTTCCATTCCTCAGTAACACATACACAGAAAAATCTAGAATTGGTGCTGTAGCTCAAGTAGCAGAATGCTAGAGACAGTGCACAGGGCTTGAGTTCAGTATAAGAAATGTCAAAGAGATAACTATGTATGTAGTTAGTTAGGTAGGTAGGTAGGCAAGTAGGTACATTTGTACATAGATAGATAGTGTATTTCAGTGTTGATTTTCCAGAGAATGTTCTCGTAATTAGCAAATAGGAAAAGTACTTTGATTATTAACCCTCAATTTTTTTCCAGTTGTGTGTCTTGTATCAACCCTAGCCACTGTCCCTGAGCAATTCAGTCAAGTCTAACTCTCTACCACTTGAGCCACAGCTGCACATGGGATTGTTTAGTGGTTCATTGGAGATAAGAGTCTAACAGGCTTTTCTTGCCTAAGCTGTCTTTGAACTGTGGTTTTCAAATCTCAGCCTCATGAGAAGGTAGTTTTCCAGGTGTGAGCCACCAGCATCTGGCCTATTGCTTTTGACAGTCCTGGGGAATGTTTTTCTCAAGGCTAGAACTCTACAATTTGAGCCACACCATTGTGTCTGGCTTTTTCTTAGTATGTGGCGCTGAGGACTCAAACCCTGGTATTCATGCATGTTGAGAGAGCTCTTTAACACTAAGACACATTTCTAGCCTCCCCCTTACAATTTTAACCCATAACTTGCCTGTCCTCAAGAAAAGGCTTCTCATGAGGGAGAAGAGGAGGGAAGACCACGCCTCCCCCCTGCCCCCCAGTACCAGAGATCTCCATTTTTGATACTGACAAAGCTCAGCGGAAATGCTATCTCCAACTCAGGCCTTGGAAGAAAACTAGAGTCATTTAGCAGGTCACAAGAACCTAAACTGACCTGCCAGACTCAGCTCCACCCAGGGAAAAGTCACCTAGCTCCGGCGCCAGCCCCAGGAATGTCTTTCTTCACTGGGTAATCAGAGCCAGAGGCTGCTCCTCCCTTTGGCAGCCTTGACAATCAATTGAAATTCAGTAAACATAAACCCTGAGAGTGGCTCCAGGCTAGGCTCTGTGAGTTTCTAACAAACTAGCCCCCGGGAAAAGCTACTGTTTGCTGAAAGGCCTCAACTCTACCCAGAACCTAGCCTCATCACAGCATCTCCAAACTTGAGGAAAAAGCCATCTCCCTCTTTTGTGATATTCAAAGCAGATCTCCCTCCCATTGAACTGAGCTGGGAAGAGGATCACAAAATCCTGGATAAAGCAGAGCATTTTTCCGCCTGTTCAAAAAACTGACTTAAGAAACCAACCAAGCCACAGGAAAATCAAACACCACAAGCAGACCAGAGACTCCAACAAGAGGCTGGTTATGGACACAGGGAGATACAGGATTTTTCCCACCCCTCCTAAAAAAAATCAAAGAACTTCTTTTTGGTAACTTTTATAAAAAAAATTTTCTAAAACTTTTTTTTAATTTTGAATTTTTACCTTTTTTGCAAAAAATTGTTTTCTAGTAAATTTTTTCCTCTTGTAATTTTTATTTTAGGGGTATATGTGTGTGTGCATTTTTCTTTCTTTTTTCTTTTTTTTTTTTAAACTGTTTTTGTTTTTTTGTTTAGCTCTACTGAACATCTGGTCTTTTTTTCTTTCTTTCTTATCCTTTTCACCTTTTCTTCTCTTTCGTTCTTCTTTATGTGACTTAATTGTTGTTCTGCACATCCTCAGATAAGCCCGTAGTTGATTATTAGACCTTATCCCCCACTGTGTACACACTTAATCTGCAAATTTATTACTTAATTCAAAACCTCTTAGACGTAAATTCCTTAATAGCAGTACTACCTCTTTATACCTATAAAATATTTTAAATATTTTTATTTTGTTTTTCACATCTCCTTTATATTCATCCCCTTCTCTCTATATTTCCACGTTCTTCTCCGAATATTTTGTTTTTGTTTCTGCATAATATTTTTAATTTTTACTTTTCTATTTTTTCTGGTCTCTTTTTTTCCCTTACTCTTTCTTCTTTTTATTCTCTCTCTACTTTCATACTATCCAACCTATTTTCTGCTTTGAGATTAGGATTTAGTTAACTCTCCCTGTGCCTTCCCACATCACTCTATTCCTATTTTTTACCCACATCTCTCCCTAAACCTAATAATTTCTGATTTACCAAATTCTTCTTTGTGGTTCGTAGCCCATTAATATATAGTTGTTTGATGTTGAATAGATGTATCTGTTGAACTAGATTGTATCTGCAGACTATTGATTGTGCAAATACAGACTTTGGTTGATGCTGGCCTTAAATTAGTGTTCTAGAACAAAACTGGTGTTATTTTCATCCCAAATGGGCAGAGTAAGCCGGTAAAACACAAGAAAAATTGCAAATCCGAGTATCTCAACTCCCACTCATGATAATCAGGGGACAGAACAGATAATGAATAATCCAGAGGAGAGTTCCCAAATAGCTCTACAAACACTGCTGTCAAACATACAAAGGACTCTGTATGAGCGTGATAAGGAGAGAGTGGAGGCAAATAAAAGGTCAATGGATGCAAACAAAAGGTCAGTGCAGAAAAAGATTGAAAACCTAAAAAGGACTCTGTATGAGCATGATAGGGAGAGAGAGGAGGCAATCCAAAAGTTTATACAGGAATATCATGAGCGTGAGGAAGATACTAAGAAACTGATACAGGACTTGCATGAGCAGCTTGAGAATACTCAAAGAGAAAGGCAGGAATGGCGTGAGAAGGCTGAGAACATTCAAAGAGAACTACAGGAATCTCACGAATGGGAGAAGCTAATCAAAGAGTAATACAGGAATTGAGAGAGCAGGATGAGAATACACAAAGATCACTAAAGGCATTCATGGAATCCATTAACAAAGAGCTGAAGGAAGTCAGGGATCACAAAGGGAATGCTGAATGGAATCGAACAGATTGAATGGGAGTCCAAGGAAACCATACCCAATAAAGTAAGTGATTTGAGAATAAACACTGAACACCAAATTAAGGAAGTAAAGAAGTTCATACAAAATATAAAACAAAGCTTCAACAAAAAATTTGAAGACATCACAGCTGACAAATTAGAAGGAAAAGAAATAAAAAACAAAGTAGAAAGTCTTGACAGCAGGTTAGAACATGCAGAAGATCGAATCTCGGGGATTGAAGACAGCCAAGATATTATAGAGAAAGAATGTACAACCATCCAAGACCAGTCCAAGAAATATGATAGATCTATCCAACACTTGGAAAACACCATCAGAAGGCCTAATCTAAGGATAATGGGTGTAGAGGAGCACCTAGAAACAGAAGTTAATGGTCTAGGAAATTTGTTTAACAGGATCCTAGCAGAGAACTGCCCAAACATGCAAAAAGATAGGCCTATTCGGATACAGGAAGCTTTTAGAACTCCAAATGGACCAGACCAGAATAGGATATTCCACGGTCACATTATAATCCACAAAAGATCAATTCAGACCAAGGAAAAGATCCTTAAAGCTATGAAGGAGAAAAGATTAATCTCCTCTAAAGGGAAACCAGTTAGAATCACCTCAGATTTCTCAGCAGAGACAATCAAAGCAAGAAGAGCCTGGAATGATGTATGCCATGCCCTAAAAACAAACAACTATCAACCAAGAATACTGTACCCAGCTAAACTCTCCTTCATAACTGAAGGCCAAATAAAAACCTTCCATAGCAAAGAAAAATAGACATAATAAATCTCCACCAAACCAGCCCTACAAAGTTTCTTAAAGATGTCCTACACATAGAAAACCAATAGGAGCACAATAAAGGCCAAGAAACTGCACCCAAACTGAGAATCCAAGAACCATGGGAAGAACTCAGTTTTCGCAGCCCCCAAAAAGGTGGATAACATGTCAAGAACTCCCAAACACCTCTCAGTCCTATCTCTCAATATTAATGGACTTAATTCTCCAATTAAGTGATATAGACTGTCTAGTTGGATTAAAAAGCAAGATCCATCTATCTGCTGCCTTCAAGAGTCACACCTTGCCCATAAAAACAAACACATTTTCAATGTTAAAGGCTCGAACAAAATCTAACAAGCAAACAGCCCCCATAAACAGTCGGGAATTGCAATTCAAATATCAGATAAAATAGACTTCCAATTAAAATTTGTGAGAAGAGATAAAGAAGGTCACTACTACTAATTAAGGGATCTCTCCTTCAAGAAGATATCACAATTCTAAATGTCTATTCACCAAACAACAGAGCACCCAAATTTATTCAAGAAACACTACTTTCCCTCAAATCCCACATAGATCCAAAGACATTAATTGTTGGGGATTTTAACACACCACTCTCCCCAGTAGATAGATTAACTTGGCAAAAATTCAACAGAGAAACTGCAGATCTAAACAACTGCATAGATCACCTAGATTTAACAGACATCTACCGAATATTTCACCCAGCAGCATCAGAATACACGTTTTCTCAACAGCACATGGAACATTTTCTAAAATAGACCATATTTTAGGCCACAAAGCAAACCTGTCCAAATTCAGAAACTGAAGTTATATCTTGCATTCTCCATGACCACAAGGGAATAGAATTAGAACTCAACACCAAAAGCCACCAAAGAAAGTCCGGTAACACATGGAGGCTGAACAACACACTGCTGAATCACAAGTGGGTCATGGAAGAGTTTAGAAATGAAATTCAAATGTTCATGCTATTCAACAAAAATTAGCACAGAGATTATCTCTCCTCTGGGACACAGCAAAGGCATTACTCAGAGGCATGTTTATTGCTCTGAGTTCCTACATCAACAAATTGGAGAGATCTGAAACCACCAATTTAATGAGACATCTGAACCTCCTTGAAAATGAGCAGCAAGAAAAACCCCAATCAAGTAGACAAAAATAAATAATTAAAATTAATCAGAATTAAATGAATTAGAATCCAAAAAAACTATAAAAGAATCAACAAAACAAAGTGTTGGTTCTTCGAAAAAATTAACAAAATTGACAGACACTTAGCAAATCTTATCAGAAAAAGAAGAGTACACACCCAAATAAATAAACTCAGAGATGAGAATGGAAACATCACCTCAGAAACAACCAAGATTCAAAACAATATAAGGGAATACTTCTCAAAACTTTATGCTAACAAGCTTGAGAACTTGGCAGAAATGGACCTTTTCCTAGCAAATATTGATATGCCAAAACTAAACCAAGATGAGTTAAACCATCTTTACATGCACATATCAAGCATTGAAATAGAAACCGCAATAAGAGACCTCCAAGCTAAGAAAAGTCTAGGACCAGATGGTTTTACAGCAGAATTCTACAAGGCCTTCAAAGCAGAGTTCATACCAATACTCCTCCAACTCTTCAATGAAATTGAAAGAGAAAGTTCACTATTGAACACATTTTATGAAGCCATCATAACCCTCATCCAAAAACCAGGCAGGGACTCATCAAACAAAGAGAACTATAGACACATTTCTTTGATGAACATTGATGCAAAACTTCTCAACAAAATTTTAGCCAATCGACTTCAACAATTCATCCAAAAAATCATACACCATGATCAAACAGGAATCATTTCAGGGATGCAAAGCTGGTTCAATATATGCAAATCAATTAATATTATTCATCATATCAAGAGGAGCAAGGATAAGAACCACATGGTTTTCTCCATGGATGCAGAAAAAGCATTCGACAAGATCCAACACCTTTTTATGATGAAGGTTGTGGAAGAAATAGGAAACCATGGAACATTGCTCAATACAATAAAAGCCATATATGACAAACCTACAGGCAGCATTATAATTAATGGTGAAAAACTACAGCCATTTCCTCTTAATTCAGGAACAAGACAAGGATGTCCACTCTCTGCACTGTTCTTCAATCTAGTATTAGAATGCCTAGCTACAGCAATAAGACAAGATGCAACATAAAGAGGATCCAAACAGGGAAAGAAGAAATAAAACTCTACATCTTTACAGATGACATGATCTTATATTTAAAGAATCCCATAGACTCCACTCCCAAATTACTCAAGCTGATTCAAAACTTTGGCAAAGTAGCAGGGTATATTTTTAACCCCCCAAAATCAATGGCTTTTCTGTATGCCAACAATGAGAATAGTGTGGCTGAAATTAGGAAAGCAACTCCATTTGTAATAGCCCCACAAAAAATAAAATACCTAGGAATTAACTTAACCAAAGAAGTGAAGGACCTCTATGATGAACACTTTAAAAACTTGAAAAAGGAAATCAACACAGAACTTAGAAAATGGCAAAAACGCCCATGCTCCTGGATTGGAAAGATTAACATCGTGAAAATGGCAATATTTCCCAAGGCTATCTACAAATTCAATGCGATACCTATCAAAATTCCAATGTCATTCTTCAAGGAAAAAGAAGAGGCAATCAAAAAATTCATATGGAACAATATAAGACCCCGTATAGCAAAAACGATCCTCAACAGAAAAAAACACTGCTGTAGTAATATCAATACCAAATTTCAAACTCTACTATAAAGCCATAGTAATCAAAACAGTAATCAAAACTGGCACAAGAACAGACCTCAGGACCAGTAGAATAGAATTGAAAACCCAGAAATGAACCTACAGACCTATAGCCATCTAATCTTCGATAAGGGAGGTAAAACAATAGAATGGAAGAAAGACAGCCTCTTCAGTAAATGGTGCTGGCAAAATTGGTTAACTACTTGTAGAAAACGAAAGCTAGATCCTTATATATCACCCTGCACCAGAATCAACTCCAAATGGATCAAAGACCTCGGAGTCAAAGCAGACACTCTGAAAACATTACAGGATGGAATAGGAGAAACTCTAGGTCTCCTTGGCACAGGCCAAAATTTTCTGAATAGAGACCCGGAAACACAACAAATCAAAGAAAGGTTGGACGAATGGGATTGCATGAAGTTGCAGAGCTTCTGCAGGGCAAAGGACATAGCTAGCAAGATCAATAGAAAGCCCACAAATTGGGAGAAGATCTTCACTAGCCATACAACAGACAAGGGTCTCATATCTAAAATATACTTTGGAAATCAAAAAATTAAGTCCCCCAACAACAAATCCTCAAAGAAACAACTGCCCAATAAATAAGTGGGCTAATGACTTAAAGAGAAACTTTAAGAAGGAAGAAGTATGGCCAATAGACACATGAAGAAATGCTCAACGTCCCTAGCAATAAAGAAATGCAAATCAAAACAACATTAAGATACCACCTCACCACAGTTAAAATGGCAAAATCAAGAACTCTTAACAACAACAGATGCTGGAGGGGATGTGGACAGAAGGGAACCTTACTTCATTGTTGATGGGAGTGTAAACTTACAAACTTACAAACAAGACCACACTAAAGCTTCCAGCACAACTATGTTTATTGCAGCACTATTTACTATAGCTATGATATGGAACCAACTCAGATGCCCCTCAGTAGGTGAATGGATCAAGAAAATGTGGTATATATACACTATGGAATTCTATGCATCCATCAGAAGGAATGACATTGCCCCATTTGTTAGGAAATGGAAAGACTTGGAAAAAATTATATTAAGTGAAGGAAGCCCGGCCCAAAGAAACATAGGTCCCATGGTTTCCCGTATTTGCAATATCTAGTGAATGGAGGAGTCAAGCAGAAAAGGTCAGATAAGGTGATGTTAGGAAAATGAACCCTAAGATATGTATTTAATTTTCTTCTTTCATGTATTTGTTTCTAACACATTTATAAGATTATTTCTTTGTTGCTTTGTATGTCCCTCCCCCATAGTATAACCCCTGCTTTCACTGTATTTGATGTCGGTATAATTTGTGGAGGGGAAGGGGAAAAACAAGTCGTTTAAATCAGGATACAGGTGGACCCGTTGCAGCA
This sequence comes from Dipodomys spectabilis, assembly GCF_019054845.1. Lineage (NCBI taxonomy): Eukaryota > Metazoa > Chordata > Mammalia > Rodentia > Heteromyidae > Dipodomys > Dipodomys spectabilis. The sequence continues at coordinate 6,082,924 of NW_024870882.1, read as the reverse complement.
ATGAGAAGTACAAGTTGTCATGTCGAAAATGAACTTTATAACTCTGGTGGGCGTGGGATTAGGTGGGGAGAGGGGGGAGGCTGGGAATGGACGGGAAGAGGAAACAAAGGTGGAGGCTACAATGCTTGATAAGAAATGTACTCATTATCTTGCCCATGTAATTGTAACCCTTCTGTACAGTATTTTCACAATAAAATATAAATAAAATTAAAATAAAGACTTCCCTGTATAAATCATCTAAAGACATCCCTATAGGAAGGTGTCCAAAGATAAATAAGACAAAGCTCATTCTTGGGAGAGACTCTAAACGTGAGAAGACTGTGACAAATGCCTCTATTTAATTATGTATCATGTTTCAATGCAAAATTTTTAATGATAAGTGAATCAATGTCCTAAATTATTGTGTATAATTTTATAATAGATGTGCAAAATGTAAATGGGAATGATAATATAAATGAAATAAACATTAAAAGATTGAATCAAATAAAAAAATAAACACAAAATCAATAATGAGAATCATAACATGTAATAAAGATACATATGTAAGTATATATCATATATTACACATGTATAGAAATATCTTTTCCATTGCAAAGCCTTCATTCAGGTCATGGGAACTCTAGCCTGAATTTCTTTTCCTCAATGACAGTAAATTTTTCCTTCACTCATGGTATAAAAGAGTTACCTGGACGGTGAGATCAAATCCCACCAATGGTATAAATACTGGCCCCAGTTCCAAGACAGTAACTTAATTTTTTAATGGAAGCAGTTTATTCAGTTTATTCAGTTCCATACTGAACATTAAATAAAAAGCAGTATAGAATTTTGTACATCTATTCAGACATCATTCCCTTAACCCAAAAGTGCTTCTCGGAATACTATATTGTTTCTGTTTTTGTATGTTTTTTATTGTAAAAATGTTGTACAGAGTGGTCACAGTTACATGAGCAAGGTCATGAGTATATTTCGTATTGAGCATTGTTACCTCCTCCTTTGTTTTCCCCCTATCATCCCTTACCTCCCATCTCCACAACTACTCCCCCTGCCAAGCTCAGTGACTTAATTTTTTAGTTTTGTCTTGGCACGAGGTTTGAACTCAAGTAGTAGCAAATCTGCACTTTCCCTCACATTGCTACAAGTTCCTGAGTTCAAATCCCAGTCTAGAAAGAAAACTGGCAGAAATTCAAAACCAGAGAACTCTATTATTTTTAAATTTAGTTAAATAATCAATTAATTTTTGTCTTTTTTCTTTTTTTTGTGTTTTTGGCCAATCATGGGGCTTGAACTCATGCCGTGGCAACTCTGCCTCAGCTTTGATCACCCTAGGCTGGGTGCTGCCTCGGGACCCATACCCAATCCTGGAATCCTAGGCCCAGAGGGCTTGCAGAAAGAAAAAAAAGTGAGCTAGCATAAAAATTGGCAAGCTGCGGAAGGACGGGGTTTAATATTTTTTTTTACTTTGCATGGTGCCCATCCTGGGTTTGAATGCCACGTTTGCAAAATGGACCTGACCTGCCATTGCTGAATACTGGCGGGCTAGCAGGGAAGCCATAGGCCAACCTGTCAACATAGGTCCTGTATTCAAATCAGGTCCTGACAACTACCAGTGGCAGGAGATCACAAGACACTCATTCCCATGCTTAGGAATACCAATTGAAAGAGAAGTTTGTGCATTGGTCGAGTCTAAAATTGGATGCAATAATCCTAGGACAATGATTGATCTTAATTTCATGTTTTATTAAGGATGAAAAAAATAGTATTCCTTTAATTATGGTATAATAAATACCTAAGAGTAGGTAGGACTATAGTATATGTCATTCAATCATAGATAGGTGTCTATGGTGCTTTTTAACAACATATATTTATTTGTATAATACTCTCTGCCTATCTTTGTATCGCTGTTTTGGCCAATCCTGGGTCACGATCTCAGCACCTGGGAACCACCTCACAGCTTCATTGGCTAGAGGCTGTTGTGCACACACTCACCCATTCATGAATTTTACCTGCTAGGCCCTGAGTTCAGATCCTAGCACTGCTAAAAATTTAATCTTGGAGTATGAAGCCAAGTGTGACACCTGTTTTTCTTTTCTGGGAGAGTCCTGGGTGTCAGGCATAATGGAGAACACATCTACAAATCTAGATGGTATGTGATCGTATGTAAACAATGTAATACATAGTTAGGATTCATCACAGTCAATAAAATAAATGGTAAATTACAAATTTCAAACTCTACTATAAAGCATTAGTAATAAAAACAGCTTGGTATTGGCATAAGAACAGACCTCAGGAACAATGGAATAGAATTGAAAACCCAGAAATGAACCTACAGACCTATAGCCATCTAATCTTCGATAAGGGAGGTAAAACAATAGAATGGAAGAAAGACAGCCTCTTCAGTAAATGGTGCTGGCAAAATTGGTAAACTACTTGTAGAAAACTAAAGCTAGATCCTTATATATCACCCTGCACCAGAATCAACTCCAAATGGATCAAAGACCTAGAAGTCAAAGCAGACACTCTGAAAACATTACAGGATGGAATAGGAGAAACCTTAGGTCTCCTTGGCTCAGGCCGAAATTTTCTGAATAGAGACCCGGAAACACAACAAATCAAAGAAAGGTTGGACAAATGGGATTGCATAAGGTTGCAGAGCTTCTGCATGGCAAAGGACGTAGTTAGCAAGATCAATAGAAAGCCCACGGATTGGGAGAAGAACTTTACTAGCCATACAACAGACAAGGGTCTCATATCTAAAATATACTTGGAACTCAAAAAATTAAATCCCCCAACAACAAATCCTCAAAGAAATAACTGCCCAATAAATAAGTGGGCTAAAGTCTTAAACAGAAACTTCTCTGAAGAAGAAAGAAGTATGGCCAATAGACACATGAAGAAATGCTCAACATCCCTAGCCATGAAAGAAATGCAAATCAAAACAACATTGAGATACCACCTCACTCTAGTTAGAATGGCAAAAATCAAGAACTCTAACAACAACAGATGCTGGAGGGGATGTGGACAGAAGGGAACCTTACTTCATTTTTGGTGGGAATGTAAACATGTTCAACCACTTTGGAAAGCAGTATGGAGGTTCCTCAAATGACTTCACATAGAACTCCCCTATGACCCAGCAATCCCACTTTTGGGCATCTACCCAAATGTTTACAAACAAGACTACACTAAAGCTACCAGCACAACTATGTTTATTGCAGCATTATTTACCAAAGCTAAGATATGGAACCAACCCAGATGCCCCTCAGTAGATGAATGGATGAAGAAAATGTGGTATATATACACAATGGAATTCTATGCCTCCATCAGAAAGAATGACATTGCCCCATTTGTTAGGAAATGGAAAGACATTGAAAAAATTATATTAAGTGAAGTAAGCCAGGCCCAAAGAAACATAGGTCCCATGGTTTCCCTTATTTGCAGTATCTAGTATATGTATGAGTCAAGCAGAAAAGGTCAGATAATGTGATCTTAGGAAAATGAACCCTTAGATATGTATTTTAATGTTTTTTTTCTTTCATGCATGTGTTTCTAAAGCATTTAAAAGATTATTTCTTTGTTGTTTTGTATGTCTCTCCCCCCACAGTATAACTCCTGCTTTCACTATATTTGATGTCAGTATAACTTGTGGAAGAGATGAGGAAAAACAAGTCGTTTAAGGATACAGGTGGACCTGTTGCAACAATGAGAAGTACAAGTTGTCATGTCCAAAAGGAGCGTCGGTGCGGGGGGGGGGGGGGGGGGGGGTAGGAGGGGGGAGGCTGGGAAGTGATGTGAAGGGTAAACAAAGGAGGAGGCTGCAATGCTTGTTAAGAAATGTACACATTGTCCTGCCCATGTAATTTTAACCCCTGTGTACAGTATGTTCACAAATAAAATAAAATAATATTTAAAAAAATAATAAACGGTAAATTAATGAAAAATATAAAAAATTACAATGAATAACCACACCACACATAATATAGACTGAACATCTGTATGGAAGTTTAATCCTATCTTTAAAATGTATATAAGGAGTATGTTTGCCAGGTCAGGGGCTTGAATTCAGGCCTAGGGAACAGGCCTGACTTACTGGTCTTCAAGCACGGCGAGCTTCCCCTTTCCCCACAATGGAACAGAGTTACCCAGACCCCGGGTTCAAATTCCAGGACTTGCAGACAAGAAAATGGCACACATTCCAAGCCAGGGAACTTCATTAGCATTTTTAATATTTTTTAAGTTCACTTCGCATTTATTTGATACATATTGATTTTATACCATGAGAGTTTTTCAAAAAAGGGGTTTAAACGTTTACATTTCAGCATAGCACATTTGTGTTTCTATTTTGACCATCTGCCCTGAAGAGTGAGAACGAAAATAAGGATATCATTTCTCTCTAGAATGTCGGGACAGTTGAATTTATTTCTATTTAGAGTTATTTCTACAATCATAAACTCTCTGCATTTGTGTCGTATGAGTTTTCCTCAGTGCCTACCACGACATACACTAGGGGAGTCCTCATAGCACAAAAGGTTTGGTTTCTGAATAAAACCTCACTTCTGTGAGGACAGTAGGTACTTCTAAGCATTTTGGGAATAAACTGGATTGTAAAATCAAAAACGAAAACAATGGGACTGTGATGTATCTCAGTAGTGGAGTACTTGCCTAAAGAGCATAAGACCCTGGCAGAAAAGTTTCCTAAAGCTCAGAATGTTAGAATTTTATGATCTGCATGAACAAACTTCTTTTTTTACTTATTTTTTGGTCCTTGGGCTAGAACTCAGGGGTTATCCCTTTGCTCTTCAGCTCAAGGCGAGTGATCTACTACTTCATTCACAGCGCCACCTCGGTTTTCTAGTGGTTTATTGGAGATAAGAGTCACTCGGACTGATTTTGAACCACCAACCTCAGATCACAGCTTCCTGAGTAGCTAGGATTATAGCCATGAGTCACCGGTGCCAGGCACGTGATCAAATTTCTTAAAGATTGATTCTGAGAAAAGAAACTTGGAATACACTTTTAGTATAAATAATTTATAATGCCATGTTTAAGGCACTAATTCAGAAGTATTTATTCATTGGCTGGTTTCTGATTTTATTTAAAGATATATATATATATATACATATGCATTATTAATATATATACATATATATTTTTAAAAACATAGCTTAGAAGTGCACCTAAGAGCTTATGTGCTCATGAAAACTTATACAACTGCACAAGCTTCATTTTTTTTCAGTTTGGTTGGTACCTTAAATTAGGTGGGATTTGTGTATTGTCATTTTGTTTTCTGTTTTTGGAGGATTTCTCTCCCTTTTATCCCCCTAACGCCTCTCCTCACATTTGAAGTCAGCTTGCTCTTTCTTGGCTTTGTTGTTCATAGCTGATTTTCTACCACTTCAGCTATGCCTGTAGCCTGGCATTTGCCAGTTAATTGGAGATGATATCTCTCAGGCTTTTCTGCATTCATTGGCTTTGAAATTTCATCTTCCAGTTCTCAACCTCCTGAGTAGTTACAGATGTGAGCCACTGTGGTGGCTAGGGATAAATTAGACTTTGGTTGGTGTATTCTTTTTGTTTTTCTAAGCATGGGATCATCTACTATAGTGTTTCTCTGAGTGTCCTAGGTCTGAAGTAAGATATAATACATTTGCAAATCTGTATAATTTTCATAAGATGTAGTGAATTTAATATGTGTTATAAGTGTAATAATAGTCAGTAAATATAATTAATAAATAATACAAAAAGCAATATGCAGTAAACATAAGTATGTAGATATTAATCATTTCAAATGTGGATGAATATTAATTTACAGGGCTTGGAATTGAATTCAGGCCTAGGGAACAGGCTTGGATAGCTTGTATTCAAAGGGTGAGTTTCCCCATTCCCCACAGTGCATTAGAGTTTCCCAGACTCCAAGTTCAAATCCCAGGCCTGGCAGAAAAAAAATGAGCACGCATTCCAAGTCAGGGAGCCCCATTAGTATTTTTAATATTTTTAAAATTTATTTTATTTTATTCCTATGCATTTTAATATTTTATTATTTTATTTATTTATTTAGCCTTGACGTTAGGTCGTGGCAACTCTGCCTCAGCTTCCATCACCCTAGCCTGGGTTGGTGCAGCCTCTGGACACAGCCCATCCTGGGATCCTAGGCCTCAGGGGCTGACAGGAAAAAAAGTGAAAATGGCATGGAAAAATAGCAATGAATTGTGAACAGTTAGAGGTTTCTCGGTTTTCCTTCCTTGCATGGTGACCATCCCGGGTACAAATGACAAAACTGCAACCTGTAGGTCACCTGGCATTGCTGTCAGCTGGCTGTCAGCCAAGCCATAGGCTTCTGCACACCTAGGCCCTGAGTTTGAATCCCAGTCATGACATTTACAAAGGGCTGGAGAGCCTAAGAAACTATTGCGTGTACATAGGAACACCAGAGAAATGTGGTCAATGTCATGGTTGGATGAGTAGTTTGTCAATTAGTCTAGCAAAAATTAAATCCAGTATTCACAAGATGTGGATTGATTTTAATTTATAGTTTATTATGCATTAAAAATACATTGTGTGTGTGTGTGTGTGTGTGTGTGTGTGTGTGTGTGTGTCTGTGTGTGTGTGTGTTTTGTCAGTAGCAGGGACTGAACTCTGGGCCTGGGCGTTGTCCCTCAGCTTTTCAGCTCAGGGTTAGGGCGGTACCATGTGAGACACTGTGCCATTCCCTGCTTTTTTTAACCATGTGTTGCTGAGGAATCGAATCCGGGACTCTTGCATGCAAGATAAGCACTCTCCCAATGAGCCACCTTCCCATCCCCTAAAAGAATACTATTGATTAAATGGAGTCCTCACTAAATACCTGAGAATCACTAGGAAGTTAGTATATGTCATTGAATACTAGATAGACATCACTCGCAGTATCTACATATATATTTATTTGTATACCACCATTTGCATAGAAAGATACTGCTATTTTGGCCAAACCTGTATCTCCATCCTAGGTCCTGGGATCCACCTGGCACCTGAATGTGCTAGAGGCTGCCTTGCTGACACTCACCCATTCGTGAATTCGTCCTCTAGGCCCTCATTTCAGGTCCCAGCATTGCTAAATGTCTTCCTGGAGTAAGATTGCAAGTGTGATACCTGTTTTCCTTTTCTGTGCAAGTGCTGGGTGTCAGGTATGATGTTTATAATATGTCTGCAAAGCTACATGCTACGGAATAGGTTTGAATGAATGTAATAAATGTTATAGGTGCACTCACAGTCCATAAAATAAATGGTAAACAAATAAATATATAATAAAATATAATGAATCATTCCAACAAACAAGATATAGACTGAATGTATGGATGTAATTATAAATGATATAATAAAAATGTGTATAAATGTTATGTTCTCCAAGGCTGGGGATTGAATTCAGGCTTAGGGAACAGGCCTGAATTCCTTGTCTTCAAGGGAGGAGAGCTTCCCTTTTCTCCCATCCCCTGCCCCAAGTGCATCAGAATTACCCAGATCCCAAGGTGACATCCCTGGCCTGGTAGACAACAAAATGGCACAAAATCCATGGCAGGGAGTGTTGTTAATTAATTATTTATTAATTTTTTCCAAGCATGGGGTTTGATCTCAGTTTGTGGCAACTTCTCCTCAGTTTCCATCACCCTAGTCTGGGATGGTGCAGCCTCTGGACCCATAGCCCATCCTGTGGTCCTAGGCCTCAGGGGCTCACAGGAAAAGAAAATGAAAACAGCACCAAAAAAAAAAAAGCCACAAACTGCAGACTGTCAGCAGTTTCTGTTTTCCTTCCTTACACGTTGACCATACTGGATGTAAATCATATGGCTGCAACCTGTAGGTCATCTAGCATTTCTGAAGGCTGGCTCTATCAGCGAAGCCATAGGCCAACGTGGACACTAGGCCCTGAGTTTGAATCCCAGTCATGCCACTTACAAGGGACTGAAGTGCCTAAGAAACTATTGCTTGTCCATAGGAACACCAGAGGAATGTGATTAATGTCATGGTTGGAAGAGTAGTCCGTCAATCAGTCTTGCATAAAATTAGACCCAATAATCACTGGACAGGGATTGAATTTAATTCATAGTTTATTATGCATTAAAAGAATACTATTGATTTAATGGACTGTCAAATTCTCTATCTTGGTGTGCGTGTGTGTGTGTGTGTGTGTGTGTGTGTGTGTGTGTGTGCGTGTGCCAGTCCCGGGGTTTGAATTCAGGGCCTGGACGCTATCCCTGATCTTTTGTGCTCAAGCCTAGCACTCTATTACTTCAACCACAGCTCTACTTCTGGCTTTTTGGGAGTTTAATTGGAGAAAAGTGTCTCATATAGACTTTCCTGCTTGCATTTGGCATCCTCAGATCTCAGCTTCCTTGGGAGCTAAGATTACAGGGGTGAGCCAACAGCACCTGCCCTCTACCTGTTACCCATAACCTTGGCCCTCTTCTAAGTCTCAGTAGAAAATGTTTCACCATGCTCACTTTGTTTTTTTTGGCCAGTCTTGTGGCTTGAACACAGGGTCTGGGCATGTTCCTGAGCTTCTTTTGCTCAAGGTTAGCACTTTTATTGCTTAAACCACAGTGTCACTTCTGGATTTTTCTGTTTCTGTGGTAGGGAGGAATCGAACACAGGGCTTCATGTGTACTAAGTAAGCACTCTACCAGTAAACTACATTTGAAGCCCAAGGCTTACTTCTAATGGGAGTTATGACGGTGGGATTTATTGGATTACCCCTTTTGGCACAGAAATTGCTGGCTATTTTCTATCTTTCCCAGGAATTGGGACCAGCCTGAGACTCGGCAATGAGGAATGATGAATGAGTTATGGCACCAGCCCCCAGAGGCCTAGGCTCACATCCTACAGAAGGATAGCGGATATGGAGTCACAACCTTCAACAACTACAGCCTAAGAATTGTGGTTTCCCTTGACAAGTGCCAGGACATAATTTACCCGTTGTACACACCAGTTGCACACACCAGCCCACGCAAAGCTTTCCTGGCTTCAGTTCTTAAACTGCAGTGAAGGATGCTTGTTCAAGATGCCTGCTCAGACTTAGTACTCTCTGAGGGCTTGTTCTAGCTTGCCCAGTTTGGGGGGCTGGCTGGGCATGGGCAACCTGCTCAATGCCCATCATCCAGGCCCTGTCCCTGAGCCCTTTTGATCAAGGGTAGTGCTCTGCACCTTGAGCCATGGGCCACTCAGGTTTTTTTTGTTATTATTTTGTTTTGATTTCCTGTGATCTCTTAAGAAGTATGAATGTCGAGGTCTTTCCTATCCAGGCTGAATTCAAATTTGCATCTCAGCCTCCTGAGGATCTAGGATTACAGGCAAGAGCCACTGACACCTGGCTTCCTTTTCTTCTTGTTGTTCTTTTTTTTTGTGACAACCTGAAATCTTCACGGTGTCATTCCAATGGTTTGCAGTCCCAGGCCTGGAATTCCAATGCTAGGACGGCCACCCACAAATGGAGGGAGATCCTGACTAACTCATTCCTATTCATGTGAATGCTAATGGAACATTATTAAAATAATAATTAAATTTTCAGTTAATTCATGACTCTATTTTAAAATGCCACACAAAAATTATTGAATTTATATCTTCCATTCTAGCACCATGGTATGAATAAGGATATTGACTGATTTTTTTATTAATGATTTTATAAGTATTAGATGATGATACTTCATTAAATGGAAGCATAATTTAGTGACTAATAATTTGTAAAAATATATAATTTAATAATATCTTCACATATATATACATATATGGTACTACTGTGGATTGATCACAGGTCCTCAGAATGTCCTGGCAGCTCAGTTTTGTGGAGGCTGGTGGGCTAAGACTGTGACCCCATTTATGGATTGGGCATTGTAGGCCGTGAGTTGAAATCCCAGCATGGCCAATAATGTATTCATGGAGTAAGAAGCCAATTTTGACACATTTTTTTCCTTCTCTGTGAAAGTCCTGGGTCTCAGTATATGTGATATGATGTAATAAAATAAATGTTTTTTGTGTAATAATACTAAATAAATAAGGGTAATAAATGTCATATGGAATAAACCCATGTATGTAAATAGATCTCATATATGAGTATTATTTTTTCCAGTACTGGGACTTCAATTCAGGCCCTTGGAACTTTTCTGAACTTCTTGTCTTCAAGGACAGTGATCTTCCCCTTAACCCACAGTGCCACAGAGTTACCCAGACCCTGATTTTAAATGCCAGGCCTGCCAGTGAAATGGTGCAAATTCCAAGCCAATGCCTTATTATTATTATTGTTGTTGTTGTTGTTGTTATTGTTATCATTATTATTATTATTTGGTTTTAGGCAAAGCACCGGGCTTGAACTCAAGTCTTGGCATCTCTGCCAAAGCCAATCCTGGGAGCCTGGGTCCTGAGTTCAAATCTCAGGGCTGGCAAAAAAATAAAAAGTAAAAGTATAAAACTGAGAAGTTCAATCCAGTGGTTTTACTTTTCTTTTACCTTTGTATTGTACCATCCTGGGTCTAAATAACAATGCCCAGACAATATACATGTCCTTACATTGCTGATGTTTGGCGGGCTATTAGGGAAGCCAACCAGAAATCATCAACTTAGGCCTGAAGTTTGAATCCCGGGACTCCCACTAATAAATGGCTGGCAGGAGATTCTAAGAAACACTTTCCAGTGCTGGGAAGGTGGCTCAGTGGTAGAGCACTTGTCTTGCATGCTAGAGGCCCTGGTTTCGATTCCTTAGCACCACATAAGCAAAAAGAAAAAAGCTGGAAATGGCACTGTGGCTCAAGTGGTAAAGCACTAGCCTTTAGCTGAAGAGCTGAGATACAGCGACCAGGCCCAGAATTCAGGCCCCAGGACCGGACCCCCCCAAAAAAATTTAAAAAATAAATATTAAAATTAAAATTTAAAAAAGAAACGCTTTCCAATAGACATTTGTACTAATAGAATGTTGTAAATGTAACAATTACATTAGTAGTTAGTGTACGATTATATTAAAAATTATACACAACAATTATACTACATTGACTAATTTTCAATTAATACTTTATTATGTATTCAATCATCATACTTAAAAAAAGGAAGGAATAATTTAATTGGCAATATTTGGTAGAAATATATATATGCAATTTCATAATTTACAGACATCTCTCGTTAAATAAATCTACATCTATCTATCTATCTATCTATCTATCTATCTATCTATCTATCTATCTATCTATCTTTCTATCTACCAATCTACACATTTATCTGTTTATACACTTGCCACTACTGGGGCTCAGTGGTAAGAGTGCTTGCCTAGTAAGTACGACACCCTTGGTTTGATTCCTCACTACTATATGCATAGAAAAATCCAGAAGTTGTGCTGTAGTTCAAATACTCGAGCACTAGCTTTGAGCATAAAGGCTTAGAGACTGTGTCTAGACCCTTACTCAAGACCCAGGAATGGCACCAAAACAAAAAAAAAAAGAAAAGATAGAATTTTCTGCCTGCAACCATATAAGGATAGGGCTGCAAATACCTCATCACAGAGCAAGCTGGGAGTCTAGTGCTGACATTTGCCATGTAACCTGAATTAGCCAGAGGAAAACCGCTGCAACCCAGTTCCATGGACTAGATGCTGCTGGCTTGCTCATCCTGTCATCCAATATACTCGTGGGCTGAGATCTGACACTGGTGGGTTTAAAACCCAGCCCTGTCAGGAAGTCTGTGAAACTCTGAGCTGTGGCTTAAAGTGGTAGAGTTCTAGCCTGATCAAAAGACCTTAAGACAGTACCCCGAACATTTCAGTGCAATCCCCGTAGCTGACTCCCTTCTCCCCCAAAAAAACCTCACTCCTCTAAAATCTAAATTTGGACTGTTTGTGGTTTGTTTCTGAAAGAATGGTGATACTGATGAAAGCACCCTAATTCTAATGATATTATGTGGGTTACAGCTATGTGATAAGTCTTTCATGAGTTGTTGTGTGCTGAGTCCTTCATGGGGTACATTTTTTCATTTTTTTCATCTGGTTCTTGTAAGAGCTCCATAAGTAAGATGATTGTGCAGATGAGAAATTTGTGACTCAGATATGTCCTCAGGTCAGGGCCAAAATTATGTATGTACCTCACTATAGTGAGTTGTCTCCTGCAGACAATTGTTTTGGTTTATGTTTCTTGATCATGAACCTTGAATTCAGGGCCTAGCCACTGACACTTACCAGTGGGGATCATGGGTAGCGCCCTACCACGTGGAGCTAAGGACTCCCTTGCAACAGAGTGTTACAGTCTAGACGTGTAGTAGCTGAGGTCTGTCATCCTGCCTACTCAGGAAGCTGAGATCTGACGATCTGGGTTCAAAACTATCCCAGAAAAAAAGGTCCTATGAGACTATTATCTCCTATTCACCACTTAGAAACTTGAAGTGGAAATTAGTTGCTGCTGACTCGTGTCTGTCATCCTAGGTACTCAGGACGCTGAGAGCTGAGGATCACAGTCCAAAGCCAGCCTGGGCAAGAAATTCCTTGAGACGCTTCTCTCCAGTGACCCACCCAAAACATCAAGGGGTGCTGTTTTTCAAGTGGTAGAGTGATTGGCTTCAGCTAAAGAGCTCAAGGACAGCACCCAGGCCTACACTTAAATTCTTCCAACTTCCAACAAAAGAAAGAAAGAATCCTGAAGCAGAGTGCTGGGAATGTGTCTTAGGAGTAGAGTGCGTTGCATGTATGAATCCCTGGGTTTGATTTCTTAGTACTACATCTCTAGAAAAAAGCCTGACGTGGCTGTGTGCCTCAAGTGGTAGAGTGCTATCCTTGTACAGGGGAAACTCATGTGCAGTGTTCAGGTCCTGAGTTGAAGCTCCAGGACAAGTATATGAACACACATACACACACCAATACCAGAAGTGAAGCGCTGACACCAAATGATAAAGAACTGAGCTTCTGCTCTGAGCTCATGGTCAGTACCCAGGTCCTGTGTTCAACTCTGAAACACAGCCACCCAGGGCCCAACTAAGATAGGTCAAAGTTTCAAAATCTGATGAGTTTCACAAGCCCTAGATGACAGGGAGCATAGTGATAATACACATGTGCTATGATTTAGCAAGTTTCTGGAAACCCAAGGAGGCATCATTGCCAATAATGAATCATTTCATTAGGTTCAGCTCACTAGTTGTCTGCCAGAAGGACCCTTGAATTAATTGTAGCAGGTTATTTCAACACTGAAACATAGTCTAACAAAGACAGGATAAGTGCAGGGAACTTGGGCACGGGAGGTTCACAAATGAAGTCTTCCTGTCACAACAGAGCTCTCGGCAGAGAAATAGCTTGAGGTACATAGAAGCCTTTTTCTCCTGGACTTCAGAGCCCACCCACACTCCTCACTAATTGGCCTAGAAGGAGTTTTTTTAATCACTCAGCTGTACAGGAGTGAAGCATGTTCCAACAATGAGGAAGACTTCTTCCAGCAGTCCCCAATGTGGAGAAAACCTCAGCCTACAATGGGAACAGTGAGAGGAGCCCCGGAAGATGCACTGTCTTGAAAACTCTCTCTGTTCTATGAAATCATTCTATTCAAAGCAAATTTCCTAGCTGGATACCTTTCATCGTAGGAACTCTAGACCTTCACCAATAGAAATACATACATACATACATGGGGAGACATTTTGTTACTGGCTTTTTTTTTTGGCAGGTCTGGGTGTTTTACTAAGAGCATAGGCAATGTTCCTGAGCTCCTTTTGCTCAAGGATAGCACTCTGCCCTTGAGTCATAGCCCCATTCATGGGAATTTTTTATTCCTGTAATCCCTCAGAAATAAGAGTGTGGTGGAATTTCCTGTCCTGGCTGAATTCAAACTGGTATTCTCTACCTCTCAGCCTCCTGAAGAGCTAGGATTACAGGTAGGATCTACTGACACTTGGCTTTCTTTTCTTCTCATTCTTTTCTTTCATCCTGACAGTCTGAAATCTTCACAGAGTCATTCCAATGGTTTGCATTTTGAAGTAAAATACCCAGGCCTAGAGTTGAAGAGCCTGGACTGCCACCTATAAATGGAGGGAGATCTTGAGAAAATCATTCCTATCCATGGGAATGCCTAATGGAATGTTAAAAAAGTAATAATTAAATTTGCAGTTAGTTCATGATTCCCTTATAGAATGCCACACAAAAAGTATTGGATACTGTCTTCCATTCTAGCACCATGGTATGATTCTCCAAATTAAGGAATACTGACTACTTTTACATTAACGCTTTAATAAGTATTCAACCATGATACTTCATTTCATTAGAAGGAGGCATAATTTAATAACTAATAATTCATAGTATATGTAATTTAATATCCTCACATTCTTTCTCTCATATACATAGCAAACTACACATCTATCTATCTATCTATCTATCTATCTATCTATCTATCTATCTATCTATCTATCTATCTATCTATCTATCTATCTATCTATCTATCTATCCATCCGCCACTAATGTTGCTTGATCACAGGTTCTCAGAAATGGCTGGCAGTTCAGTTTGCAAAGGCTTTTATTTTACAACTTACCCATTCATGATTTGTGCACTGTGGGCTGTGAGTTCAAATCCCAGCATGGCCAAAAGTTTATATGTGGAGTCAGGAACCAATTTTGACTCATTTTTTTCCTTCTCTGTGAAAGTCCCGGGTCTCTGTATTATGTATAATCTATATGCAAATAAATCCATGTCATAAGATGTAATAAATGAAATAAATGTTATATATGTAATAATACTAAATAAAATAAATAAAAAATAAAGGTAATAAATGTCATATGGAGTAAAGACGTGTATGTAAATAGATCTCATGTATGAATAATATTTTTTCCAGGGCTGGGGCTTGAATTCAGGCCCTGGAAACTGGTCTGAAATTCTTGTCTTCAACGATGGTGGGTTTCCCCTCCCCCACAGTGCTAGAGAGTTAATCAGACCTTGAGTTGAAATCCCAGGCCTGTCAGAAAAATGGTGAGAATTTGAAGCCAGGGTCTTAAATTTTTTTTGACCAGGAACATGCACTGTCTTGAAAGCACTCCCTGTGCTATGATATCATTCTATGCAAAGCAAATTTGTTAGCTGGGTGCTATTATTCATAACGACTATGGATGTTCACTGAAAGAAATATATGCATATATACGCAGAAACATGCAGTTACTGGTTCTTTTTTTTTTTAGTGCAGATCCTGAGGCTTGAACTGAGCCTAGAAATTGTCCCTGAGCTCCATTTACACAAGGAAGCACTTTATTGTGCCTTAATCCATGATACTTCATTAAATGGAGGCATAATTTAATACCTAATAATTATTAGTAATATTTTACATGTAATTTAATAATATATAGACATCTCACATTGTATAAATATATTTATATTTTCTATAAATATATTTATATTTAAATGTACAGTTATTTGCAGCAATTTACACATCTATCTATTTATATATTGGCCACTCCTGGGGCTAGAACTCAGGTCCTGGGAACTGCCTGGCATTGAATTTGTTTGAGGCTGCTGTGCTTAAACTGACCCCTTAATGAATTGGACATTCCAGACCCTGAGTTCAAATCCCAGGAGTGCTGAAGTCAATTGGTGGAGTAAGAAGCCAATGTTGACCTAATTTCCTTTCCGTGGAAATATTGTGCCCTAGGTACAATATGTAATATCTATGCAAATACATATGTATGATATATAATATACATGTATATAAATGTTATTTTTGCCAGTTCTAGGGCTGGAATTCACACACTGGGAAATGCTCCGGATTTTTTTTTTCTTCTAGGTTAGCTTTCACTTCACCCAGAGCACAATAGTGTTACCTAGTCTCTGAGTTCAAATTCTAGGTATGGCAGATAAAGTGGCCTAAACTCCTAGCCAGGACCTTAACTTTTTTGTGGGGGCAGGCACGGGGCTTGAACTCAGGTCGCCACAACTCTGACTCAGCCTTGATTACCCTAGGCTAGGGTGCAGCTTTTATATCCACAGATGATCCAGGGATCCTAGACCCATGTTCAACTCCCAGCTCTGGCAAAAAAAAGTAAAGCAACCAAGATGGAGGAGGAAAAACCAGGAAATTTTAGACAACAGTTTTACCCTTGTTCCCTTTGCACTGTGACCATCCTGGCTCTCAATGACTCGGCTTGAAAATTGCACATGTCCTTGCATGGCTGAAGGCTGGCGAGCTGTCAGTGAAGCCTGAGCTCAACAAAGATACCTAGGCCCTGAGTTTGATGCTGGGACTTCCACCTACTCATTCCTATCTATAGGAACAATAATAGAATCTTTGTAATGTACTAATTGAACTACTAATTAGCTAGTCATTGTATTATAAGATTGTACGCAAAAAATATAGGTCATTGATTAACTTAATTAACACTTTATTAAGTCTCCTACTGTGATTAATTAATGGTGGCATAATTTTAGACCAAATAATTCATAGTAATAGAATATATAAAAATAAGATATAGGTCATCATTCTTTATATAGAGTTACACACTAGAATCTACATAAATGTCTATCTGTCTCTCTCTATAACTTTATTTATAGATTCATATACATATGTAAATACACACACACGCTGCAATCTACACATCTATCTGTTTATATATTGGCCACTCCTAGGGCTTCATCTCAGGTCCTCAATTTTGCCTGACAACTTCACTTGCGTCAGCCTGGTAGGCTAACATTGACCCACTAAAATATATAATTGACCCTCTAAAATATATAATAACTAAATAAAAAACAAAATAAAATGAATAACCACACTAACTGCAATATGCAATAAACATGTATATGTAAATATAAATCATGTATTTAAAATGTATATGAATATTATTTTAGCAAGTGCTAGGAATAGGCCTGTCTTTCTTGTCTTCCAGCATTGTGAGCTTTCCCTTCCCCCACAGTACTGCAGATTTACCCAGCCCCTGAGTTCAAATCCCAGGCCCGGCAGAAGAAATGGCTTGTATACAACACCAAGTAGGCTAATAATTGTTTAAATATTTTTAATGTATATATGTACATGTTCATTTATGTATTACATATTTTTATTTTGTCAAGCACAAGGCTTGAACTCAGGGCATGGCAACTCTGCCTAAGTTTTGATCACTCTAGGTTGGGTTGCAGCCACTGGACCCACAGCCCAACTTCGGTTGTGGGCTTCAAAGGATGACAGGAAAAATAAATAAATAAAACGACACAGAAAAAAAACTAGTAACTTGCAATGGCTGCCGGTTTTACATTTGTTTTCTTTTCAAGGTGACCATCCTGGGTCTAAATGACAGGGCTGAAAAAAGTGTTGGTAACCTGGCATTGATGAAGGCTGTCGGACTTCCAGAGAAGCCATGGGCCAACATGACAACATAGGCCTTGTGTTCCGAAGTCGAGTCCTGACCCCAACCAATGGAGGGAGATCCTAAGAGTCTCGTTCCTATTCATAGGAATACCGATGGAAAGATATGAATGTCAAGGTTGAATTACTTGTTCCTGAATGATACTAGCATAAAATTAGAGAGGGATTTTAGGAGGCTGATGGATTTTAATGAATATTTTTGACACATTAAAAGAATACTATTAATTACATGGACACAATAGTTTCGGGACAGTGGTCGATATAATTAATAATTCATTAAGGATGAAAACAGTAATATTAATTACATGGAGGCATAATAAATACCCAAGAATTGGTACGAATGTAGCCTATATAAGTAAATAATGTATAGACATCTCTGGCACTCTATAAAGATCTATATTTATTTGTGTACTACCACCTGCATGTCCATCTGTTCTTGTTTTGTAAACCCCTGGGGCTCAATCTCAGGTGCTGGGAACTGCTTGTTGGCTCCATATGCCCCAGGCTGGCGTGCTGACACTCACTCATTCATGAATTGGGCCTTGTAGGCTGTAAGTTCAGATGCCAGCACTAACAAAAATTGAATCATGCAGTAAGACACAGGGTGACACATGTTTTCTTTTTCTGTGAAAGTCCTGGGTGTCAGGTGTGAAGTTTCATACATAGGCAATTCTATATCCTATGTAATAAATGTAGTAAATATTCCATGTGTTATAGCAGTCAATAAAATAAATGGTAAATGAATAAAAAAATAAAATGAATAACTACACTAAGCACAATTTGGAGCCAACATACGGGGCTCAATCTCAGGGCTTGTGCACTACCTGGCAGCTGAATTGGCTAGTGGCTGCTGTGCTGGCAGTCACCCATTCATGAACTGAGACTTCTTTGCCCTGAGTGTAGATCCAAGCACTCCCAAAAACGTAATCTTGTAGTGAGAAGCCGAACATGACACATGTTTTCCTTTTCTGTGAAAGTGCTCGGTGTCAGGTAGGATATATAATTTGGATATTAATCTATATGCTATGTAATATGATGTAATAAAGTTAAAAAACATCATAGGTAGAAGAATTGCCACTACAGTAAATGATAAACAGATTGAATTAGTAGTGAATCATTCTAGGATAAAATTAGATGCAATAAGTGTAGGATGTGCACTAAGTTTAGTATTTTATTAAGCATAAACAGAATAAAAATTACATGGAGACATAATTAAATAACTAATAATTGGGAGTAACACATGATGCATAATTTAATAATATATAGACATTGGTCTCATTCTATGAAATATCTAATTATATGTATGGATATATGTACATATATGATAAACAATTATAGGATATTGAGTAATTATTAATTAATGATTTATTAATTGTTAACTGGGACACATCATTAAATGGAGACATAATTTAATACCTAAGAATTGGTAGCAATATTATCTATAATTTAATAATATGCAGAAATCTCTTTTTCTGTATATAATATTTATATATAGCAATCTCTATTTATACCTCGTTCCCTCCAGAGGCTCGAGGGTTAAGTGCTCTCATAGTAAGCACAAAGCCCTGGGTTCGATTCCTCAGTGCCACAAAACAGAAAATTCAGAAGTTCTGCTGTCTTTCAATCAATTGAGTGCTAGCCTTGAGCACAAACGTTTACGGACAGTGTCTAAGCTCTTACTCAAGCCACAGGTCTGATGCCAAAAAAAGGTAGGATATTCTAACTGCTTAATAAAATATTAATTAAACTTAGTGCACATCCTAAACTTATTGCTCATTACAGAGCAATCTAGGAGTCTGGTGCTGACAGCTGCCACCTAACCTGACTTAGCCACATGTAAACCACTGCAACCCAGCTCCACGAGTTACCCAGGTCATCCTGGCTTATGCCCGTCACCCTAGCTGCTCAGGGGTTTTAAAACCCAGTCCTGGCAGGAAGTCTGAGAGACACCTCAAAATGTGGCTCCAAGTGGTAGAGCTTTGAGTTCAAGCCCCATGGCTAACACCCCAGAAAAACACCCCTCTAAACCATTAGATGTGAACTTGTATGGTTTGTAAATTTTCCTCAAAGAATGGTGATACTGATGAAAGCACCCTAATTCTAATGACAGCTTGTGGAATGGAGCTATGTGCTGAGTCCTCCATAGGTTACTCTGTTCTGAGTCCTGCACAGGGTGCTATGTGCTGAGTCTTTCACAGGATGCAGTGTGCTGAGTCCTGCATTGGGTGCTCGGTGCTGAGTCCTTCACAGGATGTTGTGTGCTGAGTGGCACAAAGAGTGCCATGTGCTATGTCCTTAACCGGGTGCATTCTTACATCTTTTCTATGTAAGAGCCCCATAACAGATAATTATACAGACAAGAATATTGAGGCTCAAATAGGTCCCCATGTCAGGGACAAAATTATGTATTACTGAAGACTCGTGAGTTGTCTATAGAAGTCAATGGCTTGGTTTGGTTTTTTCTTGGTCATGAACCTTGAACTTGGGGCTGCGGCACTGACCCTTACCTCTTGGGCTCATGGCTAGCACTCCACCACGTGGAACCATGGACCCCCTTGCAACAGAGGCCATGGCCAAGGGGTTAGTAGCTGAAGTCTGTCATCCTGCCTTCTTGGGAAGCTGAGTCCTAAAGGTCTGTGTTCCAAACTATCTCACACACAAAAGGTACCATGAGACTATTATCTCCAATTCACTACTAAGAACCTGAAGGGGTAGCTGGGTGTTTGAGGTCATGTCGGTTATCCTACCTACTCAGGAGGATGAGATCTGCGGATCATAGTTCAAAGCTAGCCTACGCAGGAAAGTCCTTGAGAAACTTAGCTCCAATGAACCACCAGAAAACCAGAAGAAGCTCTGTGACTCAAGTGGTAGAACATAAGAATTGAGCTGAAGAGGTCAGGGACAGCACCAAGGCCAAGACTTCAACTCCTTCAATCGACAACAGCAACAATAAAAAAAAAGACAGAAATAAACTAACAAAGCTGAAGTAGAGGGCTGGGAATGTGCCTTAGTGGTAGAATGCTTTTCATATATGAAATCGTGGGCTTCATTTCTCAGGACCACATTACTAGGACAAAGCCTGAAGTGGCTCTGTGGCTCCAGTGGGAGAGGGATATCATTATACAAGAGGTATAGTGCTCAGCTCAGATCAGGAGGTCAAGCTTCAAGATTCATGTATATGTGTGCATGCACACTCACACCCGTGCACACACACAACGTGATGTGCACACATACACACACACACATACATCACAGACCAGATGTGATGTTGTTACACAAAATGGTAAAGTACTGGGCTTCTGCACTGAGCTCATGGTCAGCACCCAGCCCTGTGTTCAATCCCAAAACCTAGCCACCCAGGGCCCAACTAGGAGAAGTCAAAGGTTTCAAAATCTGATGAGCTTCACCAGTCCTACATGACAGGAAGCTTTGTGATATCCAACATGTGCTTGGATTTCCCAAGCTTCTGGAAACATAGGAGAGGCATCATAGGCCCAACATTGCCTGCAATGAATCGTGTCATTATGTTCAGTGCCCTAGTTGTCTGCCCTTCAGCAGACAACTGAATTATATTGAGCCCTGTAACTGATCACCAGACTATAGTCTCACAAAGGCAGGATAAGTGCACAGAACTTGGCCTGCCATGGGAGGTGACACAAATGAAAGTCTCCTGTTAAAACAGAGCACTGGGGAGAGAGATAGCTAAGGGTATAAAGAGGAATTATTTTTTGTGACCTTCAGAGCCCGCCCACACTCAGCCTCACTAACTGGCCCTGATGGAGTTGTTTGTTACCCAGCTGTACAGGAGTGAGGGCTTTTGTGTGCCTGTCCAGACAATGAGATAGTCTTCCTCCAGCAGGCCTGTGATGCAGAGAAACCCTTAAGTTACAATGTGAACAGTGAAGGGAGCCCTGGAACATGCACTATCTTGAAAGAAGTCTGTCTGTTATGAACTCATTGTACTGAATACAAATTTCCTAGGTTGACTTTTGGGCATTTACCCAAATGATCACAAACAAGGCCACACTAAAGCTACCAGCACAACTATGTTTATTGCAGCCTTATTTACCATAGCTAAGACATGGAACCAACCCAGATGCCCCTCAGTAGATGAATGGATCAAGAAGATGTGGTATATATACACAATGGAATTCTATGCCTCCATCAGAAAGAATGACATTTCCCCATTTGTTAGGAAATGGAAAGGCTTGGAAAAAATTATATTAAGTGAAGTAAGCCAGGCCCAAAGAAACATAGGTCCCATGGTTTCCCTTATTTGCAATATCTAGTATAGGTATGAGTCAAGCGGAAAAAGTCAGATAATGTGATGTTAGGAAAACGAAACCTCAAATATGTATTTTAATGTTTTTGTTTCTTTCATGCATGTGTTTCTAACGCATTTATAATATTATCTCTTTGTTGCTTTGTATGTCCCTCCCCCACAGTGTAACCCCCGCTTTCACTATATTTGATGTCAGTATAACATGTGGAGGAGATGGGGACAAACAAGTCGTTTAAGGATTCAGGTGGACCTGTTGCAACAGTGAGAAGTACAAAATGTCATGTCAAAACCAGCTTTACAATGTCGGTGGGGGGGGTTGGGGGGGTATGATTGGGTGGGAGGGAGGGGGGAGGCTGGGAAGGGAGGTGAAGGGTAAACAAAGGAGGAGGCTGCAATGCTTGGTAAGAAATGTATGCATTATCCTGCCCATGTAATTGTAACCCCTCCGTACAGTATGTTCTCAAATAAAATAAAATAAAATTTAAAAAAAAAAAAAAAGAAAATGAACTTTACAACTTTGGTGGGGGGGTGGGGGAGGATTGGGTGGAGGAACTGGAGGAGGATGGGAAGGGATGAGAAGGGGAAACAAAGGAGGAGGCTACAATGCTTGATAAGAAATGTACTCATTATCTTGCTCATGTAATTGTAACCCCTCTGTACAGTATTTTCACAATAAAAAAAATAAAGAAACTTAAAAAAAAAATTTACTAGGTTGGTGCGATTCATCATAGCTACTCTGGATTTTCACCTATAAGAATACAATACAAAGATAAAGACAGGCTCTTTTTGAGGGGGCAGGTCCTAGGGTGGAAGTATGAGCCTATACACGGTCCCTGAGCTTCTTTTGCTCAAGAGTAATGCAATAAGCTTGAGTCACAGCCCCACTTCTGGGTATTTCTGTGATCTCTTAGAAATAACTGTGTTATGGATTTTCCTACACTGGTTGGATTCAAACTAAGTTTCTCTACATCTCAGCCTCCTGAGAACCTAGGATTACAGACAGCAGCCACTGGCACCTTTTTTCTTCTCTTCTTCATTTTTTAATCTGGACAATCTGACTTCTTAATGGTCATTCCCAAGGTTTTAATTTATAAGTAATCTACCCAATGTTCTTTACAGCTGCTTTCCCTGAGAAGGATTTTCTCTCCTCATCTTCCCCTCTGGTCACAGGTTTGAGGCCAAAAGTGAGAAATGAGTGTCACAGGATTTGGGAGCAAATATCCACAGTACATGCCAGTTCTGTTACTTAGCATTGAGCTGCTGTGAATTTACTGTCTCAGGATATGAGGACCGAAAGCTGGAGAGATCCTCATACAGTCTGCATTGCTCTTTAGCCTATAAAGTGATCTAATAATTATGAGTGCTTTGTGTCTCCAACCTTAAGTGTCTAGAACACACTAGTAGCCTCTTCATGTGAAGGGTTAAAGTTTTGAGGCAGTGACCGCTTGTTGCTTGTTTCTAGCAGAGCAACATATGGTGGTAATCCAAACACCTGGTTGGTTGTGTGCCTTTATAAACCCTGCAAATCTTTAGCTCGGGGTTCTCCTCCTAGGCTCCACTGTGCTGGAGTGTAGGATGAGACCCGAGCTGCCGCCCATTTAAATAAAACCTTAAAACAGCTGTAAAGTCTGACTCTTGATGGTCTTCTTGGTGGGGATCCTGCGACCTGGGTATAACATAATAGTGGGGGCTCGTCCGGGATCCCCCCCAAAGACCTCCGAGATCTCAGACTCCAAAGGTAAAACAGCGCTGTCTTTATTAATTTGTCTTGTCCTGTCATTTGTCAGTTTTACTTTCATTTTCCTTTGTGAGGATGGCCACTCCGATTTGTAAAGGGTTGTTGAAGCAGGCGCCCTTTCACCACAACCCTGGAGGAACTAGAAGATGTCCAAGATCCTTTTGTGGGGCAGGGGTCCTTGGAACCCTGCCATGTGGGTCAGGGGTCCTTGGAACCCCGCTGTGTGGGGCAGGGGGAGCGGCCCTTGGAACACCACCGTGTGAATTGTGGGGTGGCGGAGGTTGGTTCAATGTTGGGCCAGAACTGACCAAGAGGGCCTCCAAACAGAGGCCCAACTCGCCCACTGTGGCTCTGCTCCTTCTGCTGTGTGGTGTGGGTGTGGAACCCCACCATGACAGTAGTCAGTGGACCAATTTGGGAGATCTCCACTTTGTAAGCTTTTTTTTTGTAACTATCAGGCCTGCATGTGTTTTGTTTGTACTGTTTTTTGGACTGTACATCTGACAGGACTGGAAACCATAGGCACCACTCCATCTAGTCCCCTAGACTTACAAAAAGAAACTGAGACACAGGGAAAGAAAAGGTACCCCCCAGTTTTTCAGGGAGATAACTTGAAAGAAGAAATGTTTCCTCCCCCATACTCTCCTTTCCAGGTTCCTTTTGCAGAACCTGAGAATGATCAAGAGGAGGAGGGAGCTATAGAACACTCGGCACCTGCCCTTAACGTTTCTGAGGAGCCAGTCACTCGAAGATGCCGTGGGATCAATCCCCCTTCTAATGCAGCTGTTTTTCCCTTATGCTCCATAGGTCCTGTGGATGTGGATGGTCAACAGCAAATCTAATATTGGCCATTTTCTACTAGTGATCTATACAATTGGCACACCCAAAATGCCCCCTTTTCTGAGAAACCCCAGGATTTAATTCGTTTGCTTGAATTTGTTCTCTTTACTCATCAGCCCACTTGGGATGATTTTAGTCCTCTTTTACAGGTCATTTTTACCACCGAAGAGAGAGACTGTATCCAAGAGGCAGTCCAGAAACATATTCCTGGCCCCAAAAGAGCACCTATTACGGATCCTGCCCTGATCACTGTCTATTTTCCTGAGATCTGACCAACATGGGACTACAATACAGTTGAAAGTAGGGAGCAACACTTCGTCTATCGTCAGGCTCTGTTGGCAGGTCTCAAGGAAGAGACTTGCCAACCTACTAATATGGCCAAAGTTTATGATGTTATACAGGGAGGAACTGAAAGTCCTGCAGCATATCTTGAGCAGCTCAGGGAAGATTTTAGTCAATATACCCATATGATCTTGAGACCCAGGAGTTGGCTCAGATGATTATGTTTGCCTATATAAATCAAGCTGCACCAGACATAAAGCAGAAGTTGCAGGCTCTAGACAGACTTGGTGAAAAGTCTATTAGGGATCTAGTAGCAACAGCGGAAAAGGTTTACAATAAGAGAGAGAGAGAGTACCAAAGACAGGAAAGGAAGGACAGAGAATGTGAAATTGAGTTTGAAAAGAGTGACCAGGCCAAAGAAAAGAGGCCAGACTTGTTGGACTCACCACTATCGCATGCCGAGCATACCTGGTTCACAGATGGCAGCAGTTTCATTTGAGATGGAAAAAGGTATGCTGGTGCAGCAGTCACCACAGACACTGAGATAGTGTGGGCAGAAGAACTCCTCCAGGGAATGTCTGCACAAAGAGAAGAACTAGTGGCACTAACAAAAGCCCTACAGATGGGAAAAGGGAAGAGACTAAACATTTACATGGACAGTCGGTATGCATTTGCCACTGTGTATGTCCATGGAGCCATTTACCAAGAGAGGGGGTATTGACAGCCGAGGGAAAGGCTATTAAAAACGAACAAAAAATTTTAAGGCTCATCCGGGCCTTATGGGAACCAGCAAATATTGCCATTATCTACTGTCCTGGCCATCGAAAGGTAACTGATTCAATAACCAAAGGAAATAACTTGGCTGATCAGGCAGCTAAGGAGGTGGATCTCCAGCCCAACGCAGAAGTAGACCCAGGGCCCCAAGCTTTGCCTCCTGCGCCTCAGTACTCCCAAGAAGACTTGGAGTGGATAAAGAAAAATTCAATGGCCTATAAACCCCCAAACAGAGAAAGAAATAAAGACTGGTGGAAAACTGGTGAGAGAAAACTTATCTTGCCACAAAGATTGGGCAAGAGGATTCTTATGAGAATCCATCGGGTCTCTCACATGGGAACCCGAAGAATGGAGGACTTGTTCCTACACTCAGAAGTAAAAATCAGGCAAGGAAATCAACTCATTGAGGACATTGTTAAAAATTTTAAAGCCTGTCAGCTTACCAATGCCCCTAATCAACTGGTTACAAAAGGAGCTCGCCTCCATGAAGATAGGCCAGGTGTGTATTGGGAAGTAGACTTCACAGAAATTAAAACTGGAAAATTAGGATATAAATATTTGCTAGTTTTTGTAGACACCTTTTCAGGATGGGTTAAAGCCTACCCAACAAAGCATGAGACTGCGCACGTCATATCAGAAGATCCTGGAAGAAATCCTACCCAGGTATGGCTTCCCATCCACCATCTGGTAAGACAATGAACCAGCCTTCATCCCAAAAGTAAGTCAGGGAATAGCCGCGGAACTGGGGATGGATTGGAAATTGCACTGTGCTTATAGACCCCAGAGTTCAGGGCAGGTAGAAAGAATGAATCAGACTCTAAAAGTGACCTTAACTAAATTGGCCTTTGAGACTGGCGCAGACTGGGTATCGCTGCTTCCTTTTACCCTGTTTAGAGTAGGAAATTCACCCTATCAGCTTGGCTTTACTCCTTTTGAAATAATGTATGGACACCTTCAACCCATTATCCCTAGCCTTCAGACTGAATTGCTTGCTGATTTGGATGATATTGAATTTCTGTGTAAGCTTGTCTATTTACAGCTGGTGCATAAGATGATGTGGCCCCAGCTTAGAGCATTATATGATTCTGCTTCTATTCCTACCCCCATTTGTTTAAACCAGGGCACTGGGTGTTTGTTCGAAGGCAAAACCTGAGATCTCTGGAGCCACGGTGGAAGGGACCTTACATGGTTCCACCCTTACATGGTGCTACTGGTGTGTAGCCTTGCTGCTACTGTGGCATTGCTGCTTGGATCCACTGCTCCCACGCCAGACTGGCTGACCCCTTTGCCCTGGACAAGCATGGGGAAACATGGGAAGTCTCCAAGCATCTTACCCAACCAGTCTGCATACACCTCAAGAAAAGAAAAATGAACTGATTGTTATTGGTATAGTTGTTTAATAATATGGCTAACCCTTTCAAGATCAAGAGCTGTTGGAGTTCAGTTTAAGGCTGGAGCCACAAGATTGTGTTCCAGGACCATAAGTCAAGGGGGGGGAATGAAGGGTTAAAGTTTTGAGGCAGTGACCACTTGTTGCTTATTTCTAGCAGAGCAACACATCGTGGTAATACAAACACCTGGTTGGTTGTGTGACTTTATATACCCTGTAAATCTTTACCTTGGGGCGCTCCTCCTAGGTGCTACTGTGTAGGAGTGTAGGACAAGGCCTGAGATGCAGCGCGTTTAAATAAAACCTTACAACAGCTGTAAAGTCTGACTCTCGGTGGTCTTTTTGGTGGGGGTCCTGCGACTGCGGTATAACAATGTTTCCATTTTTCTTTAGTACTCCTCGAAATTTAGACTAAGGGTTTGTGTGGAGAGGCTCCTTGGTGAATCCCTGATGAAACCACTTGAAGCCTCCTCAGGAGAAAGCCATTCAAGTCAGCTGAGCAGGAGAGTCTCTGAGACTATTTTCTCCAATAAACCACCAGAGAACCAGAAGTAAAGCAGTGGCCCAGAGGGTAGAGCTCCAGCTTTGAGAGAGAAAACTGAGCAGGAGATACAATCCAGACAGTCAGGAAAGCCTGGGAATTGCTTATGTCCAATTAACTACCAACTGGCGGGAAGTGGAGCTGTGGTGGTGGTAGAGCCTCAGCCTTGAGCAAAGCAGCTAAGGAACACATCGGGCCCTGAGTTTAAGCCCTGGGATGGCCACAAAAAAATTCAAAAAGAGAAGGCCAAGTTTATGTATCAGTGCCCTACCTACTTATGTGTGTATGTAAATTACCTCCCATAGTGCAAACTCTGCTTTTATTTACTGGTTTATTTTTCAGATATGCTAATTGTGCATACTGCATCATTCTCTTCATTTCAGGCCCATTGCTTTTCTCTTCCAGGGTTCTAGGCCTGTGTCTTTATATGATGCACACTGAAGCTTTCAGCAGCCTTTATTTACATTTTATCATGAGGGCAATGCAGGAACAATCACAAATCAGGCAGGGGATTAGAAGATCAGGTCTCTTGGAAGCAACCGGTATTCAGAAAATTAAACTTGAGAACATAAAATGGTAGCATACTTATGTAAAAACTACCATTAAGAAAAAATGAAGGGGCTAGGAATATGGATTAACGAGAGAGTGCTTGCCTAGCATGCAAGAAGGCCTGGGTTCGATTCTTCAGGCACCCGTACACAGACAAAGCCAGAATATGTGCTGTGGCTCAAGTAGCAGAGTGCTTTAGACAGTGCCCAGGCCTTGAGTTCAACCCAACAACTGGCAAATAGATAGCTACCTAGTCAGGAAGGTAGGTAGATAGAAAGAAAAAAAGAGAAAGAGAGAGAGAGAGAGAGAGAGAGAGAGAGAGAGAGAGAGAGAGAGAGAGAGAGAGAGAGAAAGAAGGAAAGAAGGAAAGAAAGAAAGAAAGAAAGAAAGAAAGAAAGAAAGAAAGAAAGAAAGAAAGAAGGAAGGAAGGAAGGAAGGAAGGAAGGAAGGAAGGAAGGAAGGAAGGAAGGAAGGAAGGAAGGAAGGAAGGAAGGAAGGAAGGAAGGAAGGAAGGAAGAAAGGAAGGAAGAAAAGAAAGAAGGAAGAAAGCTGATAGATGAATCTGTTTTTGACATCAGAATGAAAGAAGGGACCACTTCCCAGTCACGAGTCTTTCTGCAGTGTTCCAGGACTCCAGCATCACCTTCACACAAACGCAGATCAGGATGACTGTCTCTGTCCCACTTCTCAGGCAGCCAAGAGCCCCAGAGTCAAGAGGGCAGAGCCAGGTTCTAACTCAGGTGCTTGGAGACAGAAGAGAAATGGCCCTGCTCCTCCTTGGACTGTGGGTTTGCATTAATGATGTGGAGAATGTAGTAAGGAGAATGGACTGGCAGAGATAGAAGGACCTTCAAATCTGAAAAATGGAGAGTCAAAAACCCACACCTTAAGGCCAGAGAGCAGGGTTTTCTATTCTGTTCCTCTCCTCTTCCCCACTAAACTGGCTCTCTATAGGTAACCTAAAGATAGCCTAGGCTCCCTTCACCTGAGGGAGGAAATTTAATTAGTCATCATTTGAAGAGACTGAGAGAAGCCTGACCCTGCTGTAACTCTAACAAATGTTTCAGGTTTCTCCCATTGCTGGCTGTGCCTGGAATGAATGAAGTGGTTTTGCAGCTCACTTCCCTGTTGAGTGTGTACATTCTGCCTCCTAATCCTGCAGGCCTAGTTCTCTGCACCTAGCCTGGCTTTTGAAACTGTTTGCTGTGCTTCAAATACAGTGTTACTCTGGAGTTCTTCCTGCTAACAGAGCTAGGGCTTGGATCCTGAGAACTTCATTTGAACCCCGATTGGGTCAATAATATTTCTTTCCTTCTTCTGTAGCTCAAGAACTCCAAGAACATTTAGAGTGCAAGTAACTTCTCATCACCAAGCGAAACACAGGAATTTCTTGAGCATCTGACCTTTCAGAACAGGAAGCCAGAATGTCCTAGACTTCCCTGCCTTGGCTGGTTTCACCCTGTGATAAAGACCACAGCCTCCTGAGTTAGGGTGATGGGTGTAAGCTATTGGTTCTCTGCTAGGGTCAGAACTATAATGACATTGACAATACAAGTCAACTGCTTATCACAAAGGGCTTGGGGAGCATATTAAGCCTTTCAACAATGTGCCTTTCAGAACCTTGTAGGGCACAAGTTTATATTGCTAGAATCTGAGAGGCTGGGATTATGGATGTGCTTCACTTGAACCTTGAGGTCTGACTCCAATTCTGGTGTACATCAGCATTCATTTTCCAAACCATATTCTCATAAATAGCAAATAGGTAAATTACTTTGATTATCCCTCACTCTTTTTCCAGTGTGTGTCTCAAACTGAAGCGTGGGCGCTGTCCTTGAGCCCTTCAGCTCAAGGCAAACACTCTACCACTTGACCCACAGTGCCACATGGGGTATTTTGATGGTTCATTGGAGGTAAGAGTCTAACAGGCTTTCCTTCCCTAGGCTGTCTTCAAACTGTGATCTTAAGATCTCAGACTCCTGAGAAAGTAGGTTTCCAGAGCCACTGGAATCTGGCATATTGTTTTTGCCAGACCTGGGGCTTCAAATTAGGACCTGGGTACTGTTTTTGAGCTTCTTTTTCTCAATGCTAGCACTCTACCACTTGAGCCACACCACAGCTTCTGGCTTTTTCTGAGTATGTGGCACTGAGGATTCAAACCCTGGCATTCAAGCATGCTGAGCAAGCTCTCTACCACTAAGCTACATTCCCAGCCCTTACGATTTTATCCCTCAACTTGCCTATCCACAAGAAAAGGCTTCTGAGTATAAATCATCTAAACAAATCCCTATAGGAAGCTGTCCAAGATAAATAAGACAAAGCTCATACTAGGGACATACTCTAACCATGTGATGACTTGACAAATGCCTCCATTTAATTATGTATCATGTTTCAACACTTAGTAAAGTATTAATGAAAATGAGTCAATGTACTGAATTATTGTGTATAATTTTATAATATATGTACACAACATAATAAATATTATGTGTATAATAATACTAAATAAATAAACAATTAAATGAATAAAAAAATTAAATACAAAATCAATAATAATCATACTATGAAATAAACATACATATGTACCTATATATCTTATATTACACATGTATACAAATATTTTTTTCAATTGCAGGGCCTTAACTCAGGTCCTGGGAACAGTAGCTTGAAAATCTTTCCCTCAAGGACAAGGAGATTAGCCTTCACCCAAGATTCAAAAGAGTTACTTAGACAGTGAGCTCAAATCCCAGCAATGGCAGAAATACTGGCCCCAGTTCCAAGACAGTGACTTAATATTTGTAACAGAAACAGTTACGTTTATTCAGTTCCAAACTGAACACTGAAAAAAATCAGTGTAGAATTTTGTACAGCTATTCAGACATCCATCCCTTACCCCCAAAGTGCTTCTTGAGAACTACATAATTTTTGTACGTTTTTCATTTAAAAATGTTGTACAGAGGGGTCACAGTTACATGAGCAAAGTAATGAGTACATTTCCTATTGAGCATTGTTGCCTCCTCGTTTGTTTTTCCCCTACCATCCCTTCCCTCCCATCTTCACAACTAACTTCCCTGCTGAGGTCAGTGACTTAATTATTTTTGGCTTGGCATGGGGTTTGAACTCAAGTAATGGCAACTCTGAGCCTTCCATCACATTTCTATGGATTCATCAAGACTCTGAGTTCAAATCCTAGGCTAGGAAAGAAAACTGGAAGAAATTCCAAACCAAGGAGCTTTATTATAATTTAGTTAGTTAGTTGGTTAATTAATGAATTAATTAGTTAATTAATTTTGCCAACCACGGGGCTTGAACTCAGGTCATGACAACTCTGACTCAGCTTCACTCGCCCTAGGATGGGGTGCAGCCTCGGGACTCAAAGCTGATCCTGGGACCCTCGGCCCAGAGGGTTTGCAGGAAGAGAAAAAAAAGCACAACAGCACAAAAAGTGGGGAGCTGTAGAGGGCTCAGGGTTTTACAAGTTTTTCCTTGCATGGTGACCATCCTGGGTCTAATGACATGGTTTCAAAGTGGAACTGGCCTGCCATTGCTGATGGCTGGCAGGCTATCAGGGAAGCCATAAGCCAACATGTCAACATAGGCTCTGGGTTCAAATCCTAATCCTTACACACTAATGGAAGGAGATCACAAGAGATTCATTCCTATGCATAAGAATACAGATTGAAAGAGTAGTTCATGCATTTGTCTAGTCTAAAATTGGATGCAATAATCCTAGGATGTTGATTGACCTTAATTAATAGTTTATTAAGCATGAAAAGAATAATATTTTTTCAATGGAGATATAATAAATACCTAAAAGTTGGTAGGAACGTAGTAGATGTCATTCAGTCATAGATAGACAGCTCTGGAACTCTTCAACAATATATATTTATTTGTATACCACCTTCTGCCTATCCATGTATTGCTGTTTTGGCCAAACTTGGGGCTTGATCTCAGTGCATGGGAACCACCTGATAGCTTGATAGGTTAGAGGCTTCTGTGCTCACACTCATCCAATCATGAATTGGGCCTGCTAGGCCCTGAGTTCAGATCCCAGCACTGCCAAAAATTTAATCGTTGAGTAAGAAGCTGAGTGTGATATATGTTTTCCTTTTCTGGGAGAGTCCAGGGTGTCAGGCATGATGGAGAACACATCTACAAATCTAGATGGTATGTGATATGATGTAAACAATGTAATAAATGGTATAGGTGTCATGAAAGTCAATGAAATAAATAGTAAATAAATGAATAAAAAAGAAATAAAATGAATGACCACACTAAACGTGATATGGACTGAACATCTGTATGGAAGTATAAATCCTACCACACCAAACACGGTATCTACTGACCATCTGTATGGAAGTATAAATCCTATCTTTAAAATGTATATACAGAGTATGTTTTCCATGCCTGAGGCTTGAATTCAGCCCACCCCCATGAGAAAGCAATGGCGAGAAATCCTGAGACACAGGAAAAGTCATGGAATGCCATTGATATCATCGAATAAGTAGTTAATGCATGATGTGACTAGGAAATGATAGGCAAGACTCATGGGGTATCACTTATTTGTAAAGCAGTGTTGATTAAGCATGACAATAATCATCACAGTCATGAAATGAAGGCATCTGGAAAGATCCAAAAATCAGTAGACACATGGTAGATTGGATTCCATCACAGGTTATCATCTCTCCTACTCTATACAATTGTGTACTTATTTGCATACTTCCTTCAACTTATGAATGGATGACTGCTGTGTGCCCTCCCCCCACACCCTCACCTGAGGGTCCATCTCAGGTCCTGGGAACGGCCTTACTCCTTAGTGGCTCACAGACAGGTGTGCTCACATGGACCCATTCGTCAATTGGGTCTGCTGGTCCCCGAGTTGAGGTCCCAGCAGTGCCAAAAGATTCATCCTGATGTCAGAAGCCAATTGTTGCACCTGTGTTCCTTTCCTGTGCAAGTCCTGGGTCTCAGCTAGTTTGGAGAATGCATGGGCCACCCTGTGGCCACGGAAATAGGTTGTTATCATGTGAGCCCAGTTATACCTGTCATCATATACTGAAGAAAATACACAATACATCCATGAATAGCGTACAAAATAGAATAACTACACTAAATGCACAATGCGGTCCACACATAGATTTGAGTATACATCCCATGTTTAAATGATGCATTCAGGACAATTGTGGCCACCCCTGGTGCTCGATCTCTGTTCCTGGGAACCGACCAGCTCCTTAGTGGCTCACAGTCTGGTGTGATCACGTGGACCCATTGGGCAGTTGGGCCTCCCAGGCCCAACGTTCAAATCCCAGTATTGCCAAAATTCAACCTGATGTGAGAAGCCAGTCATTGCACCAGTTTTCCTGTGCTGTGCAAGTCCTGGGTCTCAGCTAGAATGGAGAATGTATACAGAACTCTATACTCATGGGAATAGTTTGTCATCCAGGTCACCACAGTTATATCTGTTATCCTATACTCAAGAAAATACACAATACATCAATGAATAAGACACAAAATAAAAGAATGACTACACCGAATGCAAGATACTGCCCATCCATGTATGGAAATATAGATCCTCTGTTTAAATGATGAATTTATGACTATATTGGCCCCAACCAGGGCTTCATCTCAGGTCCTAGGAATGGTCTACCTCCTTAGTGCCTCACAGGCTGGTGTGTTCACCATGACCCATTCACCAATTGAGCCTGCTAGGCCTTGAGTTCAAATCCCAACACTGCCAAAAGATTTACCTTGATTTGAGAAGCCAATCGATCCACCTGTTTTCCTGTCCAATGAAAGTACTGGGTCTCAATGAGGATGGAGAATTCTATATAGACAACTCTATAACCATTCGAATGGGTTGTTATCCATGTCAGCATAGTTATATCTATCACCATACTCAATAAAATACACAATACA
This sequence comes from Dipodomys spectabilis, assembly GCF_019054845.1. Classification (NCBI taxonomy): domain Eukaryota; kingdom Metazoa; phylum Chordata; class Mammalia; order Rodentia; family Heteromyidae; genus Dipodomys; species Dipodomys spectabilis. The sequence continues at coordinate 6,049,302 of NW_024870882.1, read as the reverse complement.
TCCATGAATAAGACACAAAATAAAAAGAATAACTACACTGAATGCAAGATGCATACCACACTTGTAGGTAAAGAGAGATCCTATGTTTTAAAAAGGCGGGCTTGTTATTTTGTCCAGCACTGGGGCTTCAAATCAGGCCCTGGACCAGGCCTGACATTGTAGTATTCAAGGATGGTGAGATTTCCCTTCCCCCAAAGTGCAACAGAGCTACCCAGACCTCAGTTCAAATCCCAACACTGACAAAAGATTCATTCTGTTGTCAGAAGCCAGTCGTTGAACATGTTTTCCTCTCCTGTGAAAGTCCTGAGCTTCCACTAGGATGTAGAATGCATAGGCAACCCTATACCTATGGGAACAGGTTGTCATCCATGTCCGCATAGTTATACCTGTTACCATACTCAGTAAAATTCGACACAAATTAAGAAGTGCACCGAATACAAGATGCTGTCCACACATGTATGTAAATATAGACCCTATGTTTAAATTATGAATTCATGACCATCTGGACCTCCCTGGGACTTGACGTCAGGTCCTGGGAATGGCCTATCTGCTTCGTTGCTCACAAGCTGGTGTCCTTACTTTGACCCTTTCCCCAATTGGGCCTGATAGACTCTGAGTTCAAATCCCAACACTGCCAAAAGATGAATCCTGATGTGAGAAGCCCATCGATTCACCTATTTTCCTGTCCTGTGAGAGTCCTGAGTCTCAGCTTGGATGGAGAATGCATAGGAAACCCTATAGCCAGGGCAATAGGTTATCTTCCATGTAAGCACTGTTATATTTGTTACCTTACTCAGTAAAATACACAATACTTACATAAGACAGAAAATAAGGAGAAAAAGTACTCCAAAGGCAAGATGCTGTCCAAACATATATGTAAATATTGATCCTATGTTTTAATTATTAATTTATGACTATCGTGACCCACACTGGGGATCAATGTCAGATCCTGGGAATGGCCTAACTCCTTTGTTGCTCACAGGCTGGTGTGTTCACTTTGAACTATTCACCAATTGTTCCTGCTAGGCCCTGAGTTCAGATCCCAGCACTACCAACAATTGGATCATGCAGTAAGAAACCAAGTGTGAAACTTTTTTCCTTTTCTCTGAGAGTCCTGGGTGTTAGGCATGATGGAGAACATGTCTACAAATTTAGATTCCATGTGATAGGATGTCATCAATATAATAAAGGGAATGGGTGTCATCATAGTAAAATCAATGGTAAATAAATGAATAAAACAAAAAGTACAAGGAACAACCACACCAAATGTGTATGGACTGAACATCCATAGGTAAGTACAAATCCTGCATTTTCAATGTATATAAATAGTATGTTTTCCAAGGCTGGGGCTTGAATTTTGGCTTAGAGTACAGGCCTGACTTTCTTATCTTCAAGTTCGGTGAGCTTGCCCTTCTAACACAGTGCTGCAGATTTACCCAGAACTTGAGTTCAAATCCAAAGCCTGGCAGAATAAACGGGGTGAATTGCAAGCCAGGGAGCTAATTTCTTTTAATTATTTTTTGCTCAGTAGGGGGTTTGAACTCAGGTTGTGGTAACTCTGCCTCAGCTTCGACACCCTATGCTGGGGTGCAGCCACTGGACATACAGTAGATCCTGAGATCCTAGACCCCCAAGCCTTGTGTGGCAAAAATGTACAGAAAAAATGCAGCGAGATGACCTTTTTATGTTTTCTTCCTTTGCATGGTGACCCTCCTGGGTCTGAATGACACTGTTGCAAAGGGTACTTCACCTTGCATTGCTGAAGGTTGTCAGACTATTGAGGAAGTCATAGGTCCACGTGGCAATGTAGGCCTTGATTTCAAATCCTAGTCCTGACACCAATCAATTGCAGGAGATACTAAGAGACTCGTTCCCATCCATGGGAATAACAAGGTAATATTATCAATGTCACAGTTGAATGAGTTGATGGTGAATGATGCTCCTATAAAATTAGACAGCATCATTTCAGAAGACTGATTTTATTTAATATTTATGAAGCATTAAAATAATACTATTACTTGCAGAATGTAATAATTTCAGGATATTGATTGATTTACTTAATAGTTTGTTAAGAATGAAAACAATAACATTAATTATATGGAGGCATTATAAATACCCAAGAATTGGTAGGAATGTAGTCTATATAACCGAATAATGTATAGACATCTCTGGCACTCTATAAAGATATATATTTATTAGTGTACTACCATCTGCATGTCAATCTGTTCTTATTTTGTCAACCACTGGGGCTCGATCTCAGGTACTCAGAACTGCCTGTCAGCTCAATTTGCCACAGGATGCCAGGCTGACAATCACCCATTCATGAATTGGGCCTTGTAGGCTGTGAGTTCAGATGCCAGCACTCCCAAAAAATGAATCATGTAGTAAGAAGTTGATGCTGACACGTTTTCCTTTTCTGTGAAAGTACTGGGTGTCAGGAAGGACGTGCAATACATATGCAAACCTATATCCTATGTAATCAATGTAATCACTGTTCTATGAGTCATAATAGTCAATAAAATGAGAAGTCAATACATGAATAAAACAAAAAATAAAATAACTACACTGAATGCAATATAGAATCAACATATGTATATAAATATAAATCATATATTTAAAATGTACACAAATAGGATGTTTTCTAGTGGTGGGCATCGATTTCAGGCCTAAGGGACAGACTTTGAATTTCTTGAATTCAAGGAGGCAAGCTTCCCCTTTCTACACAGTGCAACAGCAGGGATACCTAGGCCATCAGTTCAAATTCCAGTCCTGGCAGAAAAAAAAAAAATAGCATCTCCATGCTATGTGATGCCCAATTCGTAGGTATTTCATTTGGCCTCCATTTAATGAATGTGATTGTTTAAATGCTTCATAAAGTATTAATTAATATCGACCAGAGTCCTATAATGTAATTGTGTATAGTTTTATCCTCAAATCATTCAAGTACTGCCTATTTAATCATGATATACATCACATTCCTTTGGTAGTCATATTAATAGGAATGAGTTTCATAGGATCTCCTGCCATTTGTTGGTGGTAGGACCAGGATTCAAACTGTGGGCTCCAGCTCCTACCACTTCAACCTGAGGATAGGGAACTCACAGGTCTGTCCAAGAACATCAGCAAAACCAATGATTAGCCAGGCATCAGTGGCTCTCAGCAGTCCTCCTTAAAACTTACAAGGTTGTGAATGGAGGATCATGGTCAAAGTCACCCTAGACAGGAAAGCCCTTGAGACTCCTGTCGAACTAGTGCCACCAAAGCCAGAAGTAAAGCCATGTGGCTCCAGTGGTAGAGAGCTAGTTTTGATCAAAAGCAACTCACAGATTGTGCCCAGATCCTGAGTTCAACATCTGGGAACAAACAGACATAGACAACAATCTGTGCAGCCATCCGGCTAAAGCAGGTCACCCTCTTGTCCCCAACTGGCATGGACAGAGTTACCTGGGAAATGGGCTGCGTCATTTAGATTCCGCCCATTCTGCCTGCATCACACGATTCCAGCCACACCCCCATTGTTTCATGGTTCTTTCTGACCAATAGGATACAAGAATGGTGGCCACGCCCACATTCCATGCCGACCAGTAGCACCATGAATCCTTCTGTTTGTTGACACCACTACCAGCAGTTGAGGAAGGTAGAGGTGGCTGAGTGGTGAGCAAGATACTCGAGGCCTAGGAGGAAAGGCCTTCCTCAGGCCCATCATGTGCCTGCCTGAGCCATGGCCCCCTCCCCCCCTTCCCCATGGAGCAGCATTTCTAACCTGGTGCTGTGGGCTCAGACCCATGGTTTCCTCAGGCAATGGTGCAATGGTGTGCCACGAGCCAGCTTGCGGCCCTGACCTGGTCCTGGCTCCCCTGTCCTCTGCTCAGGGCCTGAGTGTGTGTCATGCCTCTGCCATTGCTGCTTGCCCCACCTGTAGCAGCTGCCAACAGCTTCTGCCAGCAACACATGTGAGTGGCTGCCACACATCCCTGCACCCTGCACCCCATATACCCTCCTCTCTGACCCGGACCGCGCCTCTCCTGTGCCCCACAGTCTGGCCCAGGCCCTGCCACAAATGTGCCCCAGGGGTGGGGGTGGGTGTTGAGCCAAGGATCTCACCCCCATCTCCAGCGGCTAGTGTCCCAGGAAATGGGGAGATGTATGGTTGGGTGAGGAGTGGGCGCCACAGATCCCCTGGCCTGGAGTAGTGGGAGCCACACTGCCGCACATCTGCACCCTTCCTCTCCCTAGTGAAAACCCGGTGGCTTTAGTCAGAGGTGGGGAGGAGCATGTCTACACCTGCCTTCTGGGGTCTTTTTCTTTTTTTCTGGGGATGGGAGGTGTTGAATGCAGAAGATAGACACCATTGCTGTGTGAGCCTTTGTGTTCTGTGTTCGGTCAACCTTTCACCTGAAGACAGAGAGACAGACACATAGAGAGAGACATAGACAGAGAGACAGAGAGAGAGAGATAATCTTTTTCCTTGTACAGCCTGACTGTGCTCAGGTGAGTGATCAGTTGGCAAATTGCAGGTGCTGCATGGATGAGTCTTCTGTCGCCGGTTTGGATGTGTGTGTGTGTGTGTGTGTGTGTGTGTGTGTGTGTGTGTGTGTGTGTGTGCGCGTGTGTGTGTATGTGTGTAGAATTGGGTTGTAACAAGGAGGCAGAATGCTTTGGTAACTAATACCTGCTATCTTTGAGGCATGTATGGGCTTCACAGCTGAGGTCTGGGGGCCTGGAAAGGTGAGAGGCTTGGAGGGGACACAGCACTGTTAAATTACAAGAACAAGGGATCTGTGTGCAATGGAGCTGGGTACTCCCTTGAGCCTGATTGGTGGCAGTGGGAGATTTGGAGGACCTGGGAGTGTGGCCTGCAGGGGATGGCTTCCCAGGGGGACAGAGAGCATGACCAACACTTAGTAAGGATACGAGTTCTGCTAGTATGGAGCGCAACAGCATAGGTCAGACTCTGGGTCTTCTCATCATGACATCTGATGGGCGAGACAAACCCTATCTTAAATCTTGAGCTGTGATCTTCAGATCTCAGCCTCCTGAGTACCTAGGATTATAGGCATGAGCCTCTGGCACTGGGACTCTGGTTCTTTTTGGTATATTAGGGTTAGACCTAAAGACCTTAGGCTTGCCAGTCAGGTCTTCTACCATGCGAGTCAAGCATTTCTGTCTTGGGCATTTCTGAGATGGAGAATTAATATATGCTCAGGCTGGGCTGGATCATGGTCCTCCTATCTGTGACAGGCATGAGCCACCAGGCCTGTCTTCTGTAGTTGGGATGGTAGACATGTAGCACCATGCTCAGTCATTAGTTTAGATGGATTGTCCCAAACTCAGTCCACGGCAGCCGATTCTTGACCAGAGGTGAAGCTCTGGGTTGGGCCTCAACCATTGGACTTCAATCTCCTCATGGTACAGTTGAGGAAACAAGGGATTAATACAGAGGGATCTCTGGAGCAGGGACAGGCACAGAGGGAGGGGCCATCTGATCCTGTTCTTGGCAATTCTGTGACCATATGATAGGAAGATTCCCAGAAAGATCTCAGATGGTGTGTGTTATTAATGGTGAAACAGGTATAGGATTATGAAACAAAACATGGCTCTCTTTCTTTATTACCCTATCCCCATGAGTAACGGGATCCTTCATTTTGTTCACTTTTGAAGCTGGGGAAACTGAGGCACAGAGAAGCCAGGTGACCTACTAATGACTCCTAGCTGACAGGAAGCTCGGCCTGACTTCTCTGCCATGCTCCTTAGGACAATGGGTGCTATTCAGTCCACTTCTTGTGGTGGGAAGTCCACTTCTTTTCAGTCATGGAGCTTGAACTTTGGGCCTGGGGCAGCTCCCCGAGCTCCTCAGCTCAAAGCACGCTACCACTTGCGTCACAGCACCACTTCCAGTTTTCTGGTGGTTTTTGGAGATAAGAGTTTCACAGGTGTTCCAGCCGGGCTGGCTATAAACCACGATCTTCATATCTCAGCCTCCATTGTACTTAGGATTATAGGCCTGAGCCACCGGCACCTGGATTAAGTATAATTCTGACCTTCTTTCTTTCTCTTTCTCTCTCAGGAACTGATTCAATGGGTGCTGGAGGAGGTGGCCCAGCATCCCCATGTGGTTGGAACCAAGGTGGCCCTCTCATTCTGGAGGTAGACTGTGGGTCAGGCTCTGTCTTGCTCACTCTGTTGTACCAGCTCCATGAGGTAATTCCCTCTGTGCCCTGGCTACACTGTGACAGTAATCCATTGTCCAACTAGCCTTACTGGACTCAGTACTGTGTTCAATGCTCTTTTCTAGCAAAAATTTCTGGTTAAAATTATGATACATAGTTACAGAATGAAAATGTAATGCCATCTTAAGAAAGTCATTTAGGGTTCTGGGAATGTGGCTTCATGTTATGGTGATTGCCTAGCATGCATGAAACCCTGGGTTCAATTCCTCAGTACCACATAAATTGAAAAGGAAACACTGGAAGTGGTCCTGTGCCTCAAATGGTAGATAGTTAGCCTTGAGGAAAAAAAAAAGCTGAGGAATAATTCCCAAGCGCTGAGTTTTAGCTCCAGGACTGCCAAAACAACAACAGCAACAACAACAACAGTCTAAGTGAGATTTGGAAACTCTTTTGGCAAGCCATCGCACCAAAAGGGCAGAGGCTAATTAATAGTTGTGACAGAAGAGAAGGAATAACTCCAGATGGAAAGAAAAAATGATAGTAACTAAGGTATAGCAGAAACCGTTCTAGGAAACCATTTTTGGATATTGAAGAACTAGTTATCAACTAGGCTTATTCCTCATTGCCTTTAGCATTCAAAATCTCCTAGGCTAGTTCTTAATCTCTGTGATAAATGTATCTCCTTCTATGCTGTTCTTTCATACCTGATCTCCTTTGCTTTCTAAAAATCTGTCTTTCTATATTTCTCTGTGAACATTTTCTGATACTAAATACACCTACAAAAATGAAAGAGGATGCTAATGTAAGAGTCCCATAGCTCATGGGTCATTAATGTAACAAAATGGGAAAGGAGGACATATTTATTGCTAACTCAATCATTCTTACAAGCTTCAATGTCACATCATTTGGTTCAGATTTCCATTCTTTGTCTACATAGTGACATTAAGTGCACATAAATGCAAATATGAGCCAGGTGTTGGTGGCTCATGCCTGTAATCCTAGCTACTCAGGAGGTTGAGACCAGAGGATTGTGGTTCAAAGCCAGCCTGGTCAGGAAAGTCCATGAAATACTTACCTTCAATTAACTCCAGAAACTTGGAAGTGGTGCTGTAGCTAAATGGTAGAGTGCTCAATTTGTGCTGAAGAGCTGAGAGACAATGCCCAGGATCAATATTCAATAATCACAACCAACAAAAAATTACAAATATGGCTTTAAGTTTCCCTCAAAGGAATGATGAAGTCAATAGTAATCTTCCCAAATGATTTAGTAGTGCACCTACTTTTGCTGACTTATTTGTTATGGCTTCTTTGCTAAACATATTCTCTTCATTAAAAATTGTCAAATAGTAACTTTATAATAAACTTCATCTAATATTTCTTGGTTCAAAAGAGAAGTACATACAATTGATGTCACTTAGCTTTCTTACTGTCTTAGTTCAAAGCCAACCCAGGCAAGAGAGTCTGTCAACCCTTATCTGTAATTAAACACCAAAAAAGCCAGAAGTGGAGGTTTGGCTCAAGCAGCGGAGTACTAGCTTTGGGCCAGGTAGGAAAGAAAGACAAGTGTTCAGGGACAGGGTCCAGTCTCTAAGTTCAAGCCCAGCACCAGCACAAACTAAATAAACAAGGAAACAAAACAAATCCTGGGCATTTCTTTGGGACTCTCCTTAAAATAGTGGTGGTCCGAAAATAGGCTGCTTTTGCTGATCATACTCACTGGATCCTGCTTTTTTGGAATCCTTATTGCTATGGAAAACTCCGGACTTGACTAAAGGAATTGATAACTGATTCCTGCAACAAGAGAATCATCTCAGGAGTGAAACATCCATCCATAAGACACTTTAAAACCTCCATATCTTTGCTTCTTTGCAGTAGAACATTTTTAAAATAAAGTGATTTCCTTTTGTTCTATACTGGCCCTCAAATGACATATTGTTTCCTTTTGTAATACTCTCAACCAGAAGTTCACAGACAAGTTTTATATGAGTAAAGGACACACTCACAAAAGTCAGGGACAGAGTTTCCTTCCAGCCTAGGATCCTTTTCTTATACAGTAAAAAGGAAAGCAATAGTTAACTTGAACTTTGTCATTTCTCTATGTTCAATTCCTCTCCTAGGATCAGTTTCCACATCCAGTAACAGTTACTTCCACTTACTTCCAGTAACAATCTATGGTGCTGCTCCAGAAAAAAATGAATGTTTTCTGGTTTCATTAAAATAGCACAAGGATACTTTTGGCCATGAGGTAACAGGTGTTTCAGAGACAACTTAGTAAAGAGAAATGAAATTTAAATTGCTTATAAATACATTATCCATGAGAACATTTTGTTCCGTCTTCCTATGTGCTCTGTAAATTAAGGTGAATTTTAAATGGGAAGAAGGTTCTCAGATCATTTTTGTGAGTCTATGTGCTGTACATTAATTTCCCAAGTGTACATGAGTTAAGAGTAAGAGAAACAATAGCAATTATAGGAGAAAAAGAAGTTCTGTGTTTATGTATAAGTGTTCAATAAAATATAGAAGACTCAACAAATAAGAAAACATTGAAAAAATAAAGCCAAATCCAATATGTAGATTTATGGGAGTGATATAGAGAAAGCAGTACTCCTAAGTGGAACATGAAGCATGAGGCCACTGCCTTTCTAAACCACGCTTGCTAATCACGTAAATGTGCAAAAAGGAGAATGGAAGAATGATTATGTTTCCAATGCAAGTCAGATATAGGAGAGTAGACATAACTGGAAAAAAAGAATCCATTTTGAGAGAACAGGAATTATACTAGCAATGAACCTGGTGGCTAAGATCACATTTCTTTTTCTTTCCTTTTCTTATATTCTTTTTGTTGTTGTTGTTGTTGTTGTTTGTGGCACTTGAAATATAGGACAGGTTGCTGTCCCTCTGAAACGCAGCTCAAGGCTAGGGCTCTTCCACTTGAGCCACAGTGCCACTTCCAATTTTCTAGTAATTATTGGAGAAAAGAGTCTCCAGGACTTTCCTACCCATGCTGGCTTTAAACCCCAATCCTCAGATTTCACAACAACTTGGTTTATGATCACATTTCTAACAGTGTACACTCAGGATATGAGTTAAAAATCTGGGCTAGAGGTTAGACTTTACACTCACAAAAGTGTTTGAAGTTTAAAAGTTGATACTCCTGGAAAAATAAAACCTAAAAATGTAAAGGAGTCTGGGAAGTTCAATTTGCATCCAGCTTGGACAGTATAGGCTTTGAGACACTACCTATAATTAATCAGCCAAAAGCTAGAATACCAGTCACAAGCAACATTGCTGAATAACAGCTTTAGGTTTTTGCATACATACATACGAACATACACATACACACAGAGGCACTTATAGGTGCACACAAAAAGACACAAATGAAACAACTCTCAGAATATGTAGAAAAGTTAGAAAACAATAGAAAATAAGTCCTGTGTAAGATTAGAATCAAATGATAATTTTAAATATTAGAAAGCCTTCAAGTGAACTTTCCCCCAGAAGTTGAGAATATTACATAGGTAGGGACCAGAGATAATAAGAGAGTCAAGTAATCATTATTATTATAGGATCCATGGTAGAATGAATCAGGGAACCCTGCAGGTGCATCTGAAAATGTTCATATCCTGTGTCAAATGTTAAAGCATCTTTGAAAATAGTACATAAACAGTCTGAGCATTCAGTCTAGTGGATAAGATCATAGGAGAAGTTCAGAATTGCTAGTCTGTTTCTAGATTAAATAAACAAACTATGGCAGGGCAAAGTGCTACAAGCTTGTAATTCTAGCACTCAAACAGGAGATTAGAGAGTGGAATTACTTAATGATACCTTCCCTGGACCAGGTAGAATAGTTTTGTCTCAGTAAAACAAATCAAACAACAAAAAAGGAATACACAGTTGGAAGTTTGGGCTAATTTTGTCATTATGTTTTGAGAAGTCAAGTTTCCTATTGAATGCAACTCATATATATCCTCACTTGTGTTTTAAATGCTCTCATCATTACAGAACATTCCTAGATGAAAAATAGCTCATGATTCCCATCCAAAAATTTGCAAAAGTAAGTAAGCCTCATTCTGTTGGATTCCAAATTAATGTTGAAGTATTACAAAAGCTTAAACCTGGAGAAATAGCAAAGTTCATCTAATGTAGGACTTTGTAGACCTTGTTAAATTAGAATTTAGATTTAAAATATATTTTTTGGTTTTGTTTGTAATTTCATATTCTATAGTATACTACAAAATTCTTTTTAAGTAGAGGGATTAATTGAAAAATTCACAAGTGATTCTGGCATTCTATTTGTCTAGATATTCTTTCAAGAGAGTTATAATTAGAACATAGTTAATAGATAATTCCCACAGTTCATGTATACTATGTTAATGTGAATAATCTAGACAGAGTTGCCAAAAAATGGATGACATTAATTTATACATTTAGAAAAACCAATTTTTTATGGGTTTGGTTTAATATGGTATGAATAGAGTAATTGTGTGACATCTTCTTTCTTCTACCTATATGTAACACAGGAAGTCATTTCCTTATTTACGTGCCTCTGTATACATGGAGAAAAATGCTAGGTTTGGGGTTTGTTTTCAATTTTGTTTTTGTTTTATTGGTTCATCCTAGAGCTTGAACTCTTGGCCTGGACAGTGTCTCTGAGCCTGTTGATGCTCAAGTCTCGTGCCCTACAACTTCAACCTCAGTGCCACTTGAGTCTTTCTTTTGTGGAGAATTTTTTTGGAGATAAGATTCTAAGAAACCTTCTTGCCTGGGTGGGCTTTGAACCATAATTTTTTTATCTTAGCATCCTGAATATCTATGATAGTTAAAAAAGTATAAATATAAATAATATTTGCAAGTGTTCTGATCTCAAGAATGCTAGTGGAGGAAAAATGATGCAGCTCAATGTATTGTGGTGTTCTTTTCAGAACAAGGAGGGCGTCACATTAGCAGAGGTGTAGTATTTTTTCAAAATAGAGATAAGGTATTCATGATGTGAATTAAGGAATTTTAAGGTGCCCCTTAAAAGTTGGAAACTGTTGGGCTAGGATGACTTTATGGCATAAATCTTGGGATTGATGGTCATAGAAATAATAGCTTACTCTGATAAACAATAGCTTACTCTTGAAGAATTAATTATTACACATGCTTCATAGTTTTATCCTCTACCAGAATGTGGCTATTTTTCTGTTGACTTCTCAGTCTGTAACACCCCATTGGAAACTACATCTATTGCAGAATTATGTAACATGCAAACAGGTACTGTTTGGAATCTCTCAGAAATGTTGAGAATTTAAAAATGAGTAGTTATTAGTCATAGGAATTTTGAAGAACACATATATTCTGTCCTCTTAACAACTTACTTACTTTTAAAAGTTATGGGTTTCCATAGCATTAAACAGTTTTCTGTTTTAAAATGAGAAAATACTAAATTTATTCTTTTTTGAAAAATTGGGCAAGTATATTGTGAAAATATTGTCTAGTTGGATAACATTCAAGTTGATGACCCTCTGATAAATAAGGGGTAATTAATTCAAATTAGATGCCAAATAGTATTGATTTTTAAAATATTACTACATAAAGAATATTATTTCCTGTGCCAATACAGTGAAATTATATTTTATGCAGCTTATTTTTCAATTTTATTATCAAAGTGATGTACAGTGGGGTTATAGTAATTGTAAGGTATTAAATCATAACTTTTCAAATTTGTTAACCTTCTCTCATTTTCTCACAGTTTTCCTTGACCCCTTCATCCCTCACATTTCCAATATATTGTCTTGTGAGTATTGCTATTGCATTGGTTTGCCTTTTGTCCTTTGTCTCACCATTATGCTTTTCCTCTTCCCTTCGCTAATTAAGGTAAATGTATATACAATACAAAATGATATACTGGAAGGATAAACCATAGGGGGAAAACCCAAAGAAAACAGAAATCACATAGTTCATCAAAAACAACAACCACAAATGAAAAAATCTGGTTATATATCTTGGAATTAATTTTGCTTAGCATCAGCTAATATGGTTATATATATGCATAACAAAGCCACTGGAATATAATAGCTGCATGGATACTATATCATGAAAATAGCATGTTAACTTTTTGATTTTAATGGTGGAATTAGGATTGGTGAATTCGCGGTTCTGATAAAGGATTTTCAAGAGTTTTAAAGTTATGACAGGTAAATTTTAATTGTTCAAAATTTTAACAACTTAGCCTATTACAAAAATTTAAATTGCCTGGAAGAATAGTTTTCATGCAAAGAAATCCAAGGAGACTTAGTAGAGAGGGAGCAATGTGGATGAAGATGGCTCTTTTTCGCACTAAACAAACAAACCTGTAAATCCTGTAGGGTCCCTTGGAATTTTCCTTACCCAGGAAATATATTTTCACTGTTTGAAACAAGGTTGTATTGGAATTTAAATTCAAAGTACTTAAAAAAATAAGGCATCAAAATTTGTGAATTTACCTTTAATTACTAAAGAGTAATTCTCTGAAAAAGATAATTTGAGTCAAAATATTTAGGGAGAAAGTGCTCTTCATAATGAAAGAAGGTGTTGGGATTACACATTTTTGTTTGTAACACATTCCACAATGTCTTTGGATGTGAAGCAGTGAAACACAGAAAAAAATCTGATTGGATACTTCAAACCAATAATTTCACATTTCTATGTGGCTCACAAAAGTAATATCCTTATTAATATGAGATAGTGAAGACTTCTGTTATTACATATGCCAAAAAGTTCAGAAAAGAATTGAGCAAATGGAAAAGTTAATAAAAAAAAGTTTTCTTAGAAGACTTAGCTAAGCATATTGTATTCAGCAGTGAAGGGAGGTCAAAACTTTTTGATATAAATTGTGTTAGTATTTTTACTCCCTAAAGTGAGTTTACAGAGCCTATTTGGCTCACTACAATGCAGAACTGATTGAATGAAGACATGAAAATAAATTCCACGTCCAAATGAGGCAACTTAAAGAGTTTTAAAAGAGACATAATGAAGATTTAACAGTGGTGGAGCCCATATAGTCCTTCAGCTTCACTAGACATGAAGCCAAGAAGCTGTGATTAATTGGAACTCCGGCAAGAGCTAAGAGGAGGACATAGAAGTAGGACATAGAAGCATTGTCCTTTTGTAACGGACACTGTCTTCCAAGGTATGGGTCATTTAACTCTATTCTCCTCCATACATCTTGGTGAACAAATGCAAGACCAAGAGAAAATAATCTATTGAAATAATTTTGCCTAGAATAACTTCACTGTTCCTGATATGGTATCTAAGCAGAACCTTAAAAGAGAAGATAAAAGTGCAGTATTTTTTGTCTCCTATCAGCATCTTGTTAGGAAAATATATTTTTGAGCTTAGACAATTCTGATTGAACCAACAAGTGATGGAGTACTTATTTTTGTGGGCACTTTAGACACAAGAAGTCTTTTAAGGTAAAAGAAAAAAAAATAGCCAAATATTTGTGATCACAGCTTCTAGGGCTGTATTCTGGAGACAAAGTTTTACATTAGATTTCTCCTCATTAACATAAATGTTGTTTCATGGCAACCAAATGCAAGAGGGATATTTAATGGACTCATTAAATATCAATGGCCAATTAAACAGCATGAAAGAAGAAAATGGCAAATAATATTTAATGAATTACTTTGCCAGAAGAAAGAAGGAAAAATATAATTCAAAATCAATTGACTTAAAACTATGAAGAAAGAGTAGTGAAGAGATATTAGAGAAAATATAGAGTATTGTTTTTTCTGCAGTGGAGTAATGGGTTCATGATCTTGTTTCTTCCACTCTAACCTCACAAGCTACCAAGTGTGTCTCAGGACTGGATTATACAGTTCAGACAGAAAACTCGTAGAAGACAGATACTATTTGCAGCAGATGTAGGTGATTTATAACCTTAGACAATCTATTTAATTCTGTTCAAAATTCTCCCCTATCCCAAACTTCCCTCTTTGAACAGTTTTGTTTGCTTTTCCCAAGACTGCCCTTCATTAATTGCTTAAAATTTTGAGAGGTCATATTCATACTCTCTGGAGATTGCTGTTTGGTTGTGATTTTTCTGTCTTTTGTTTCTTGTGTTTTTTAACTGAATTTTAAAAGGTTGTGCAATTGTTTTACAATTAAATATATCCATCTAATTGTCCAATGCTCCTAGATCGGAGTCACTCCTTCCATCATTCTCAACCAACCCTTTGTCCAAGATTTATTTCCAATTTACCACTTCCTTTATCATATTTGTACATTGAATATTCTAGCTGTACTTGCCCCTTGTTCATTTTTCATTCATTCTATGTCTTTACTATAATAACTCTCTGGTTTCAACTTCCTGATAGTCATTGTGTTAAACTGTCTATTAATACTTTGAATGGTTTATATGCATTCCATGGACTTTCAATCCTGCATATTCTTGAACTGATGTCAGCTTATATTTCCATAATTGATTCATCTGCAGCAACAATTTGCTGGAGACTGGAGAGGTGAATCACCTAAACAAGATTTTATTCTCATCCATTTGGAAGATTAATCTTTAGTCAAAAAGAAAGTTAAAAAAATGGCTTAGAATGTATTCCTAACTACGAATTTTTATAAATGGCTTTGTACAATGGTGTGATTGTTTTATTTTACATGGAATAATATTTTCTATTGCCTATAAGTTTTGGAAAAATAAGAAAATTAAAATTTTATTTATTGGAATTCTATTTATTGGAATTCTATTTATTGGAATTCTATTTATTGGAATAAATAAATATCAATTTATTTGTCAAATTATCAACTAATTCTAGTAAGTTTTACTGTGTGAAATATAAAATCAGCACATATAAGTATAAAATATATAATTATATGTAATATAATTAAAAGGCACAGGTTTGCATTGTTCTGTTGTAGTTACTGTATCAAAGGCTACTCTGTTTTAAAGTATTATTCCATTATCTCTACCTTAGTGTTTGATAGAGTTAGACCTAAAGCTTTACCATTTGTAGATTTACAGCATGGAGGCAAGAGGAAACACTGTGATTAAAACAGTATAAATTTAATGCCTAATAACGAAGAGAAACATATGGACTTCTCCTGCAACTATGAAAATATTTGGTGATAAAAAGGCAGTAGTGTAAGTTCCTGCCTGGTTGGATGGTAGACAGGCCAGGACATTAAGTAATCATGCATATGAACAATTTTTTCACCTTCTTGGCTTTAGCTACTTTTGAAATGGAAGGTATAATAAACAATTATATTTTGGTAAAATACCTTCTAGTCTGAACAGTTCTGTTTGAACTGTTCATCTCTCTATGATCCCTTGTAACCAAGATTAGTTTTGTTCTAGTAAGACAATCTATGCTGTCAGGGTAAGATATTCTGGTTGGTCTGTTCCCACATGGAAGAAGGGTAAAGGCTCAGGTAGACATTTGTGCCAGTAACACCTCATTTTGGAAAATATCAGCTGAAGAAGTTTAGAAGTAGCTCTTAAGCAACGCTTACTTTGAATCCATTAGGTCCACATAGCTAACACAGTTGGATAAATAAGTACTTGAAAAAGCCATCACCTTTGGACCTATCTATAAATAATTGAGAGTACGATCAAATTCCAAATAAAAAGACTTAAGATAGTCATTGACAAAAAAAATTTGCAAATGTGAGCAATTGATTGATCAATATAATTTTTTTCTACTATTCACAGAATTTTAGGGAAATAAGATCGATAGCATTGTTAGGAACAATACGGTTTCCTTGTTACAAGTAGGCACCCATAGATATAGGCTTGTATAAAGATTGCATCATTAACTACTTAAATTTAGAGGATACTACATGCTTCAGCAGCATGAATACTCAAATTACAATGCAGAGATTAACATGGCACTTGCACAAGGATAACATGAAAATTTGAGAAGTATTCATATGTTTCATTCTTCAGATGCAAGAAATGAAAAACAGTTATTAAAACAAAATTACAACTGTAACAATACACGTAATTCATATAATTAAATTTAGTTTGACATCAGTGTATTAAATATTCACCTCAGAAAGCGTTTACATAGCATAAACTTTACAAAACTTTTCAAATTAGACAACATTGTCATTTTATCCCAAAGAAAAATAATATTAAGACCTAGAAAAAAAGGAATCAAACTGTTTCTATATGGAATGCAATCAGAAAGGACACATTAATAAACCTAAATATTATAAAATAATGTAGAATTCAAAGTATATCTAGGAGAAAATAAAATAAATTATGAACATTATGCAAACATAGAATATAGAATATTTTAAAATATACTTTTTCAGACAAGCACCAGAAATATTTTAGTTTCTGTACTACTCATTTCAACAGGTAAGTTAAAATTGTTTCTGATTAAAAAATCACAAACTCTGAAGAAATCATTATACATGTATACAAAAACTATTGAATACATTTTGACATCCAATGCAGGCAATTCACTTGGAAGAATTCTTCGGAATCCATGAATTTTTACAGTAAAATATTGGTGTTGCCAGGCACATGTGGCTTATGCCTATAATGCTAGCTACACAAGAGGCTGAGATCTGAGGATCATGGTTCCAAGGCAGCCTGGGAAGGAAAGTCTATGGTACTCTTATCTCCAATAAACCACTAGAAAACTGGAAGTGGAGCTGAGGCTCAAGTAGTAGAGCGCTCACCTTGAGCTGAAGAGCACAGAGATAGCTCCCAGGCCCACAGTTCAAGCCCCATGACAGACCAAAATAAAATATATTGCTCTTATTTGGATTGTGAAAATATTTTGTAGGGACACAAAAGATCGACTTGCATTTTTGAAATTTAAGAAACTTAACCCGACCATTAGGACATAGGTGAACAATTTGTACAGCCTTCCACAACTTCATAGAGGTAGTGATACATACTTATCCTTTTGGCAATATCAAATGCAATTTTTTTCTATGTTGTTCTCCAGGCCTGGTTTTATATAATGGTTCAACAGAAGGAGATCAAGCGTATCTTTGCTAGCTCAATTCTCAGCAGCAAGATGTAAGGGGGACAAGAGGCCTTTAGTTGGGCATTGGTATCTGCATCATGATGAAATAATAAAGAAGTCACTCTGGTATTATTCCACGTATATGCACTGTGCAGGGGTGTCCATTCATCTACAGTTATTGCATGTGCCGCTTGAGACACCAACTCACTGACAATGTCTAATTGTCCACTGTACACTTCTCGATGAAGAGGGGTATACTCATCGTCATCCCTACTATTCACATGAGTGGCCTTTTGGGAAAGAAGTCTCCGCACTGTAGTAAGCCGAATATTTTTGGCAGCCCAATTAAGAAATTTGCTTGGATCCTTCTCCATTTTTTTTCTTGCAATTGATATTATTCCTTATTTTTTCATCTTGTTCTTCATATTCCTAAGAATTGCCTAACCAGAAACTTTGAGTGCCAGTGGGAATGAGGTGTCCATGTATGTTCCTAATAGTTCACATTGGTTGAACTGGTCAGAAATATCCAGTGAATTTTCTGCAACTGTTTATTCACCATGATTTATTTTCTCTTTTTCCAATTTTACTATTCGAAATTATTCTAACTGGAGAGTAGGGAATTGATGGAGAGCAGAAGAAAGATGTTCCTCCGTATTCAAATGTACACACTGAAAATGAGGACCAGTGATGTCTTCATGTGCAGCTTATTCTAGGAATGAGAAATTAGGAAATAACGCCTTCTATATAAATGATTTGGGAAATGGCAGAGCAAAAACTGAAATGATGCAACCAAAAATATGAAAGCAAAATAAATTAGGATAATTATGGAGCAATCATATATCTATGAGAACCAAGAAAGGGAGAGAGAGACAGATGATGTGCAATGACCTAGCTAGCCACAAAATCCATGCCTCTGATCAATTTATAGAGCAAACAAAATTTTATTTTTTAAAAAAGATGGGAATAGAATTTATGTATTTACTTGAAATTAGTAAATACATTTATAGTAGCCTACATAAAGAGACATAACTTTGACCAAATTACAGACAATAAACTAATTCCTTGATAATTCTAGCAACAGATCTGACTGAAATCAGGTGAATCACACTTTTCCTGTATAATGAAGAAATAGTAAGGTAGTAAAGCAGCTAGAGAAGGCAGGGAGATTGTATCTGTGACAAAACTTTGTGGAAATTGGTATTGAGGATTTCTTACTGGTGATCCACTTGCACTGAAAGCATGATTCTGAACTTTTGATTTCTGATTCTGAATTATTTATTTGATCATTATATTCTCCAAGAAGAAAAATGAGAATTGATAGTTAAGGACTACTAATACATTTTGACCTTCTCACTAAGCATTTTCAATTATTGAAATTACATGAAGACAATAGACAGGCCTACTTTTTAGATGAAAGCAAGTGTCTTTAAAAAAAAAAACAAGGAATATATGTAGTCATGCAAAGGACTTCTATTTTACCAATGCCTCATACATTTTTCTAATGTTGGGTAACAATAAATAATGGATCTATTAGAAAGCTCTTAAGGCTCATATGTTCAATAGTGAGTTCTCTTACACTATAATATGATATTTTTTGTGTATGGTCTTAAGAATAATTTACATTACTAACTTGAATTTCTGACAGGACAGTATCATCACTGTACATCTTGCTTCTATACTCTCAGTTTTAAATTACTATTTAAGTATGTGCATTAGATAACTATAGAGGAAAAAGTAGAAGCCACACTGATGTCTTATGTCTTTAGTAGTAGTTAATCAGAAAGATGAAATCTGAGGATTGTGGTTTGAAAGCAGACCAAGAAAAAAAAAAGTCCATTAGATTCTGATTTGAAAGTAACCAGAAAAAGCTAGAAATGGAGCTATGGTACAAGCAGTAAAATGCTAGCCTTGAGAAAACTGAAACAAAAAATAAATTCTGGGACAAAGCCAGGCCCTGAGTTCAAGCCCTAGTATTAGCGCCAAACGAATTAATAAGGTAATCAATTAATTAAAAATAAATTAAGTGGTCACATTTGGAGAGGCAGGTAAAATGTAACATGGGTGGTGATGGTTCATGTATTATTTTGTAATAAGGCATATTATCATTTGTCCTAATCACTAATATTTTATTTGAACTTTTTTGTACAATAAACCCTGAATTTAGCATGCATGTATATGTGTGTGTACATGTGCGAACATGTGTATACATGTATATGTGTGCGTGTGCTGTTGCAATGTTGCTTGCCAATCTGGACAGGGTGAGGCTGAAAAGAGCTAACTGTGTTGCAATGTTTTATTTATCAGTGTTCTGTCATGTCATTTCAGTGCAACCACCCTTCTGTACATATTATTTGTCTACTAAAAAAGTCATCATAATCAAAGCATTTACAGCATTAAGTTAGATAAAGAGACCGCTTTCAGCTCTTATTGTATGTGAGGTAAGAAGATATAGACATAATTAGGTAGTAAGTTATTGCTGTAAGATGATTGTCAGTACAAAATTCATATTTGACCTCTTAAATTGGTTATACTTTTAAGATACACTCATGGAGTGATTTGGACCGACGTGACCAAACAGGTGTTACTCTCTGGTTATTCCTGTGAAACACAAGTTGGATAAACTCTTTCCGGATTTCTGTAGAAAATCACTTTCTTTGCAAGACCATATCTATTCGCACTAAGAGTTAATCAAACCCATATTACGTTTGAATATCCCATCTTATTGGCAAAATAAGTATTGTCGATATGCTTGTTAGATATTCCTTCCAAAAACGAACAAACAAAAAGGATGTGTCATGTCCAGATTGTGTATGCATTTGAAGGTGTTTTGTACATGCACATGGATCTTTACCAATGGCTCTTTTGTGGGAGTAACTATGGCAACTTTAACAAATAAGGCTTTTTGAATATCTTTTCCAATATACATAACATCCCAGAGGAAGTCTTGCAATTTCTGAAAGTCCTTTGAATATTTTAGTATTATTTCAGTTCATTGACTATAGAGCTAAAATTTCTGAAATAAATATTGTTAAGATCTGAAAATGTAAGTGGGCATATAGGCTTTTTCATGCATCATTTTATGAAAACCCAGTTTTTATGAAAGTAAATGGAATAGAATAAAAGAATGTAAGTGAATTGGGTAAGCTAATTATTAGTATAACTTTGTTTTCTATTAACAGTCCATTGAATGTACATGATGCAGTTAAATTATTTCCTTTGTGTCTCTGTACTTCAGTTAGTTTTAGAATCTTTATAGTTATGAGTGAATGTTTAGAATAAATAAAGGTCTTTTTAAATGATGAGAATTAACCTTGTGTTATGTGTCCTACTCCCAAGAAAATGAGTTATTTTTAAGTGTTAAGAGTTTATCATTTTCATTATCATTATCATAGGGAATCATTATCATTATCATAGGGAATTAAAAAATGCAGTAGTATTGATGTCTTTTTAAACCAATTGTATTCACAAGTTGGAGAGTCTTTAATTCATACTTAGGTCTTGGTGCCTATGATTTTTAACCTCTCATTCCTAACATTAATATGTCAGACTGCATTTTTGTGTATACGAAAGGTAAAATATTTATCTGGGGTGAAAAGTGATTTTTATATCAGTCTTTCTTTAATAACATTATAAAGTAGTACATTTCTCTCAAAATGTTGGGTATAAAAAGCAATCAAAATACTTCTAATGGTAAACAATTTAGGTGAGCTACAATATGGAAACAATTGCTCCAAAAGACCTGCAGTCTGTTTCCATCAGGAATTGGGCAGGTCATTCTTTCAGTAAGACTGTGTTAACCAGAGATGGGGTCCCCAGGCAGTGCAGTGTTGAGTGAAGGGATAAAATATGATTTCTAGTATTTTGAGCTAGAAATCAAGAATGTTATAGGTTAGCAGTTCCTTTCACCAGGGAGGTATAAATTGATTATGAACTTGGAGTTTTCATATTACAGTTACTTATTTTCTTTTTTTGTTGTTGTTGGTCATGGGGCTTGACATCTGGGCTTGGGTGTTGTCCCTGGTCTCTACCACTTGGACCACAGTGCCACGTCCAGTTTACTAGTGGTTTATTAGAGATAAGAGTCTCACAGTCTGTCCTGCCCTAGCTGACTCTGAACCACAATCCGCAGATCTCAGCCTCCTGAGTAGCTAGAATTACAAGCGTGATCCACCGGTGTCCGGCTTAGTTACCTATTTTCTAACAAAGATAAAGTGAAATATTATTAGAGTGTGCACAATAATTTTGGGAAATTTTCCTAGAATTAGTAGACTGAGTGCTGGTATTTAGTTATAAAATAGAATGAGGTTATTTGATATGGTGGGAATGGACCACAACCTAACACTTACCGTGTGTACAATGTTGTACTAGTAATTCCAACTCTGAAGACTTACATATAATCATCTTAGAATTAAAAATAGAAGTAGTTCTACTTTATGGGATTATTGTGAGGATTAAATTAGATACCAAAGGTAAAGTACTTGGAAAAACAATCACAGTTTGATATTTTCTACTTGTTATTTTATCATGTGATATATTCAAATATTTGTACTGTGATTTTTATATTGTGTCTATTTAGGATAGGCAAAGTGATGTATTGATATTCATTGCGTTGTTCACTTTTCTGTTATTATGAGGATAATACCTGCAAAGAAAATTTCTGAGAAGGAAATTATCATATTGACTCATGGGTTAAGATCAGATGTCTCCATTGTTTTTCATTATATTTTTAGTAAATAGTTGTACGAAGGGTTTTCCATTCAATGAATCAGTTTTTAAGTATGATGGATCTTTACATAAATTTCTCACATCCTTCCAAACCTCACCCCACTTTCATTTTTTCCTAGTTTCATACTATTTGCATTGAATATTATGGCTTCACTCTCTACTTCCATAAGTCTCTTTAAACCTTCCCTTTGACTTCCCCTCACATTTTCCAAGTGATAGTTTCCTGGTATTCATTTTGTTGGATTAAAAGTTCAATTTTATAAGAAATTACACCTTTTAAATACTCCTCTGCAAATAGCATGCTTTGATTAATACTGTTGTTTAACTTGCATAAAATTCTGGCTTCCAAATACGCGTCCTTTGTGTGTCTGGCTCTGACGTCGTTTACTTAACATAATTTTAGATCTATCCATTTGTTTGCAAATGCTGTAACAGTCTTTATAATGGATGGGTGCAATGCAATTGTGTATATGCGCAACACTTTCTCCAACCATCCCTCCGCTAAAGGGTGTCTGGGCTGATTCCATAAGTTCTCTATGGTGAATAGTGCAGTAGAGAACATGATTGTGAGATTGATTTTACTGTAACCTTTGGGAAGAATTCACCACTGTTTTTCTGGGAGCAACCCTCTAGCCAATTTTCCAGAATAAGCACATCCCTTCCTTCATCTCCATCACAAGGTTTTTCAAGTTCTCAAAAACACACTACCCCCTACAGGTCTGAATCAGCTAAAACCACACTGTGCCCATATTCTTGTTGTTGTTGTTGTTGTTTTCTGTCCGGTCGAGGGGCTTGAACTCCAGGCCTGGGCGCTGGCCCTCAGCTTTTCTGCTCAAGGCTAGCCATCTACCATTGGAGCCACAGCGCCACTTCTTTTTGCTTATGTGGTGCTGAGGAATCAAATCCAGGGCCTCATGCATGCAAGGCAAGAGCTCTACCACTGAGCCACTTTCCTAGCCCTGATGTGTCCATATTCTTTTAATACATTTTCATAATTTTACACATAATTTAGGGAGAATCTTCTATGTACTTTCCTAATGTGGTAATGAGGGATATGACAATAGAGTAAAAGTAAGAGATATGGAATTTAATTAGCTACTATCATATTTAAAATAATTTTCAGTTCTCATAGCATCACTTACTATTATTTTAATCTTTTATTTGATTACTTCACCTATCCCCTAAATTATAGCATGATTTAACTACAAAGGCAAAAATGTGTGGTTTGACTTTGACACTCATGTGTGAGGATGCAAAATATGGGCAAATAAAGGGATTGGAATTAATAGCCATTATCCATTTTGTTAAATAGTTTTCTCAAACTGATTCTCACAATTCATATTTCATTCAACAAGAAACATGACTATTCCTTATGCTTTGCTCCTCATTAAACTTGTTTCCATGTTATTTTGTAATGAAGGATGATTTCATAAATCTACTGTAGATACAAAAACACATTAAAATATTTCTATATGTATGCATTGATATAAATATACACACATATATTATAAAAGTTATAATGATAAATTTTAACTTCTGAAACTGTACAATTTACTAAATTATTAAAAACATGGACGACTCAGGCCTGGAATCCTGGTTACTAAGGAGGCTGACATCTGACGATCTTGGTTTGAAGCCATCCTGGGCAGGAAAGTCCATGAGCCTCTTGTCTCCAAACAACCAACAGAAAATCAGAATTGGAACTGTGGCTCAAAGTAGTAGAGTGATAGCCTTGAGAGAAAAGACTCAGAGATATCACCCAGGCTCTTAGTTCAAGAACTAAAATCTATATATACACAATGGAATTCTATGCCTCCATCAGAAAGAATGACATTTCCCCATTTGTTAGGAAATGGAAAGGCTTGGAAAAAATTATATTAAGTGAAGTAAGCCAGGCCCAAAGAAACATAGGTCCCATGGTTTCCCTTATTTGCAATATCTAGTATAGGTATGAGTCAAGCGGAAAAAGTCAAATAATGTGATGTTAGGAAAACGAAACCTCAAATATGTATTTTAATGTTTTTGTTTCTTTCATGCATGTGTTTCTAACGCATTTATAATATTATCTCTTTGTTGCTTTGTATGTCCCTCCCCCACAGTGTAACCCCCGCTTTCACTATATTTGATGTCAGTATAACATGTGGAGGAGATGGGGACAAACAAGTCGTTTAAGGATTCAGGTGGACCTGTTGCAACAATGAGAAGTACAAAATGTCATGTCAAAACCAGCTTTACAATGTCGGGGGGCGGGAGGGGGGGTATGATTGGGTGGGAGGGAGGGGGGAGGCTGGGAAGGGAGGTGAAGGGTAAACAAAGGAGGAGGCGGCAATGCTTGGTAAGAAATGTATGCATTATCCTGCCCATGTAATTGTAACCCCTCTGTACAGTATGTTCTCAAATAAAATAAAATTAAATTAAAAAAAAAAAAAAAAAAAAAGAACTAAAATCTACCCCCAAAAAGTAATTTACACCTGTGTAAGTACAGTATTTCTTTCACCCAAATGCACATCCATGCTCATTGCAAGGTAACTCTGTTGTATCTGGAGTACCACATAATATTATCACATAAGTAGAAAGCATTGCAACATGGGTAAACTCTATCTCTCTCATGGATTTTTCTCCACTCAATATTCAAATCTTGCAATTATTCAAATTATTTAAAGTCATAGCTTTTTTTCTTCAATACCCATAATAGAATTTCAATTGAGTGTCTTGTGTCTTCTAAATGGATGTTCTTACCACTTTGGCATGCCCCCAGCCCTAAATTATCCTGATTAACTTTCAGATTGAATCTCGCTTCCTACTTGTGTATGATCGTAGGCTCAGTCTACTTCGTGTTATTCTTCCTGGAATTTAGAATAACAGGTTCCTGGCATTGTGTACAGATCTTTTGGTCCAGTCTGAGCTTTAACCACTATCCTCACCACAGTAGGCTCCCATGAAGTCAGGATATTCATAAGCTTATCATAGCTATTTTTTTTGAGTCCGGTCATGGGGCCTGAACTCTAGGCCTTGGCGCTGTCCCTCAGCTCTTCAGCTCAAGGCTACCACTTTACCACTTGAGCTATAGCGCCACTTCCGGCTTTTTTCTTTTTGCTTATGTAGTGCTGAGGAATCGAACCCAGGACCTCATGCATGCAAGGCAAGCGTTCTACCACTGAGCCATCTTCCCAGCCCCTATCATAGCTATTTTTAAAAAACCTTTGAATTTCCTGCAGGTTCTTGAGTACTGAGTTAATTTGGGTTTGCTTGGGTTGTTTTGTTTCTTTTGAATGTATGTGTTGAGTTGTTCCTCATTTTTCCTTTTGTTTCTTTCACTCAAGTTCTTACCAATAGTGCTGAGAAACCAAATCTTTCTCAAGATAGTCAAGGTAAAAAATACTTATTCCAAAACAATTCCAGTAACATTTAAACACCTTCAGGAATTTCGAGAAGATAGCAGAGGAGAACCTGGTGGCTAAACAAGTTCTCGCAGAGAAAGCAGTTCTAATGTTCCAGTGAACAGTCGTAGGCACACCAAGTGTGCATCACAGTACAGAGAGTTTGGCCAGAGAGGGAAAATCCAGGTAAGGAGACAGATGTGAGCATTTTCCGGCAGCCATGGCTGCAGCGGCTGTGGAGGCTGTGGTGGCGTCAATAGCCACCATACCTAAAACCCAGAGAGTTTGGGAAAAATGTGCCAGATGCAGCAGGTGAGCAGATTTTACTCAACACCAACAAGAACTGACAAATAGCAGATATCTTCATCCTGCAGATAGCAGAACATAGGCTACCCAGGAACCAACACTCCCGTGTGAGTACAAAACTGACATTCTCACTGATTCTCAAAGGAAGCAGAGGAGGGAAGGCCACTTCTCCCCCCAACAGTGGAGATAACCATCTTTGATACAGACAAAGGCCTGGCTAAGCAGCTAGCTCCAACTCAGTCCTTTGATGAAAACAAAAGAGTCATTTAGCGAGTCACAAGTACCTACCCTGACCTGCCATTCTGAACTCCACAACCAGGCAGAGAAAGCTACACCCACGAAGGAGTGGCTTTCTTCACTGGGTAAAAAGAGCCAGAGGCTGCACCTCTCTACAGCAGCCCTGACAATCAATTGAAACTCAGTAAACATAAACCCTGAGAATGGCTCCAGGCTGGGCTCTGTGAATGTCTCAGAAGCTAGCCCCTCAGGGAAAAGCTACTGTTTTCTGAAAGGCCTCAACTTTTCCCAGAACCCAGCCTTTTCACAGCAACTCCAAACTAGAGGAAACAGCCATCTCCCTCTTTTGTGATACTCAAAGCAGATCTCCCTCCCACTGAACTAGCCTCGGAGGAAGATCACAATCTTCTGGGTAAACCAACAGAATTTTTTCTGCCTGCCCAAACAAACTGACTTTAAAAAACCAATCAAGCCACAGAAAACGAAACACCACAAGCAAACCAGAGACTCCACCAAGAGACTGGTTACTGACACAAGGGAGATACAGGATCTTCCCATCAACACCCCAAAAACAAAATCAAAGAAGTCTTTTTTTATATCTTTTAAAATATTTACTTTTTAATTATAAAAAATTGTTTTTATTAATCTTTTTTCTTCCTCTTATAACTCTTATTTTAGGTGTATATATGTGTATGTGTGCTTTTTAAAAAAAATCTCTACTGACCTTTAGGTCTTTTTTGTTCTTTCTTTCTCATTCATTTTACTTTTTCATCTTTTGTTCTTTTGCATGAATTATTTGTTGTTCTGCTTATCCTCATATATACCTGTCATTGATTATAAGACCTTATCCCCCATTGTGTACATACTTAATTCATAAATGTATTCCTCAATTCAAAACTTCTTAGGATTAAATTCCTTAATAGCAGTATTATCTATTTATACCTATACAATATTTGAAGTATTTTTTAATTTATTTTTTATTGTGAAAATACTGTACAGAGGGGTTAAAATTACACGGGCAAGATAATGAGAACATTTCTTATCAAGCATTGTAGCCTCCTCCTTTGTTTCCCCTTCCCATCCCTTCCCAGCCTCCCACTGCCCCCCATTTAATCCCCCCACCACCAAAGTTGTAAAGTTCGTTTTCGACATGACAACTTGTACTTCTCATTGTTGCAACGGGTCCACCTGTATCTTATTTAAACGACTTGTTTTTCCTCTTCCCCTCCACAAATAATTATTTTTTTAGTTTTTCAGGTCTCCTTTCTATCCCACCCCTCCTCTCATCCTATCCCCATTTATCTCTCAATGTCACTTCTTTAAATTTTCATTACTTTTAAGAGTTTCACTTTTTAAATTTAAATATTTGTCTTTCCATTTTTTTTCTTGTCTATTCTTTTAATTTTTTTTCTCTCTCCTTTCATTCTTTCCAATCCATTTCCCTCTTGAGAGTAGGACTTGGTTAATTTCACTCTCCTTTTACCTATCCACATCCCTCTAACCCTATTTTTCCACACCTTTCTCCCTAAACATAATAATTTCTGGTTTGTCAAATTCTTCTTTGCTATTCTTACCCCATTAATACATAGTTGTTTAATGTTGAATAGACTGTATCTCTTGAAATAGATTGTGTCTGCAGACTTTTGACTATGCAATTACAGGACTTTGGTTGATGCTTGCCTTAAAATGGTGTTCTAGCACAAAACTAGCATTACTTTCATCCCAAATGGGCAGAACAAGCAAGAAAAACACAAGGAAAAATGGCAAGTCCGGGTATCTCAATTCCCACTCAAGATAATCAGGTGATAGAACAGATAATGAATAATCCAGAGGAGAGTTCCCAAAAAGCTCTACAAACATTACTGGTAAACATGGTGAATGAAATGATTGAAACCCTGCAAAGGACTCAGTGTGAGGGTGATAGGGAGAGAGAGGAGGCAAACCAGAGATCAAAACAGGAAGCACATGGGCTTGAGGAAGATACTAAAAGGTTGATACTGGAATTGTGTGAGCAGGTTGAGAACACTCAAAGAGAAATAAAGGAATTGCATGAGCAGGCTGAGATCAGACAAAGAGAACTACACAAGTTGCATGAATGTGAGGAATCTAATCAAAGAGTAATACAAGAATTGCAAGAGTGGGATGAGCATAGACAAAGATCAATAGAGGCATTCATGGAATCCATAAACAGACACCTGAAAGGAGTCAGGGAGACCACAAAGAGAATGCTGAATGGAGCCCAACAGAAGCAATGGGAGTCCAAGGAAAGCATACCCAATCAACCAAGTGATTTGAGAATAAACACAACACAAATTAAAGAACTAAAGAATTTCATACAAGATCTAAAACAAAGCTCCAACAAAGATTTTGAAGCCATAAAAACTGACCAATCAGAAGCAAAAGAAATGAAAAAATGTAGTAGAAAGTCTTGACAGTAGGTTAGACCATGCAGAAGATTGAATCTCTGGCATTGAAGACAGCCTAGGTATTATAGAGAAAGAACATACAACTATCCAAGACAAATTCAAGAAATATGATAAATCTATTCAACACTTGGAAGACACCATCAGAAGGTCTTATCTGAGGGAAATGGGTGTAGAGGAGCACATAGAGACAGAAGTTAATGGTCTAGAAAATTTGTTTAGCAGGATCCCAGCAGAAAACTTCCCAACACGCAAAAAGATAGGCATATTCAGATACAAGAAGCTTTTAGAACTCCAAATAGACCAGACAAGAACAGGACATCCCATCATCACATTATAATCCACATGGGATCAATTCAGATCAAGGAAAAGATCCTTAAAGCTGCCAAGGAGAAAAGATCAGTCACCTATAAAAGAAAACCAATTAGAATCACCTCAGATTTCTCAACAGAGACAATTAAAGCAAGAAGAGCCTGGAATGATGTATGCCATGCCCTAAAGACAAACAACTATCAACCAAGAATAGTGTACCCAGATAAACTCTCCTTCATAACTGAAGGTAAAATAAAAATCTTCCATAGCAAAGAAAAACAAACAATATATGTCCATCAAATCAGCTCTACAAAAGATACTTAAAGATGTCCTACACATAGAAAACCAACAAGACCACAATAAAGACCAAGAAACCACACCCAAACAGAATCAAAGAACAATAGGAAGAATGCAGTAGGCGTAGCTCCCAAGAAGGAGGATAAAATGGCAGGAACATCCAAATACCTCTCAGTCTTATCTCTCAATATTAACGGATGTAATTCCCCAATTCTATGAAGCCATCATTACCCTCATACCAAAACCCTCATCAAAGAAAGAGCACTATAGACCCATTTCTTTCATGAACATTGATGCAAAGCCTCTCAACAAAATTTTGGCTAATCGATTTCAACAATTCATCCAAAAAATCATACACCACGAGCAAACAGGATTCATTTCAGCGATACAAAGCTGCTTCAATATACGCAAATCAATTAACATAATTCATCACATCAAAAAGAGCAAGGATAAGAACCACAGGGTTATCTCAATAGATGCAGAAAAAGATTTTGACAAGATCCAACACCCCTTTATGGTGAAGGTCCTGGAAAAATTAGGAAACCATGGAACATTCCTCAATACAATAAAGGCTGTGTATGACAAGATTACAGAAAGCATTATACTCAATGGTGAAAAACTAAAGCTATTTCCTCTAAACTCAGGAATGAGACAAGGATGCCCACTCTCTCTTCTGCTCTTCAATCTAGCATTAGAATGCCTATCTACACCAATAAGACAAGATGCGAACATAAAGGTGATCCCAATAGGGTAAGAAGAAGTAAAACTCCCTCTCTTTGCAGATGACATGATCTTGTATTTAAAGAATCCACTCCCAAGTTACTCAAGGTGACTCAAAACTTTGGCAAAGTAGCAGTGTATGAAATTAATCCTCAAAAATTAATGGCTTTTCTGTATGCCAACAATGAGAAAATTGTGGCTG
The DNA here is from genome assembly GCF_019054845.1 of Dipodomys spectabilis. NCBI lineage: Eukaryota > Metazoa > Chordata > Mammalia > Rodentia > Heteromyidae > Dipodomys > Dipodomys spectabilis. The sequence continues at coordinate 6,019,581 of NW_024870882.1, read as the reverse complement.
AAATTAGGAAAGCAACTCTATTCCTAATAGCCCCACAAAAAATGAAATACCTAGGAATTAACTTAACCAAATGAGTGAAGGACCTCTATGATGAAAACTTTAAATACCTAAAAAAGGAAATCAAAACAGACTTAGAAAGTGGCAAAAAAAACCCATGTTCTTAGATTGGAAAGATCAACACCATAAAAATGGCAATACTTCCCAATGCTATCTATAAATTGAATGTGATACCTATCAATATTCCAACCTCATTCTTCAAGGAAATAGAAAAGGCAATCCAAAAATATATATGGAACAATAAAAGACCACGTATAACAAAAACGATCCTTAACAGAAAGAACAGTGCTGGAAGAAAATCAATAACAAATTTCAAACTCTTCTAGAAAGCCATAGTAATCAAAACAGCTTGGTACGTGTGCCAGTGCACAAGAACAGGCCTCAGGACCAATGGAATAGAATTGAAAACCCAGAAATGAACCTAAAGAACTACAGCCATCTAATCTTGATAAGGCAGCTAAAAAAAATAGAATTGAAGGAAGACAGCCTCTTCAGTAAATGGTGCTGGAAAAATTGGTTAACTACTTGTAGAAAACTAAAGCTAGATCCTTATATATCACCCTGCGCCAGAATCAACTCCAAATGGATCAAAGTCCTCAGAGTCAAAACAGACACTCTGAAAACTTTACAGGATGGAATAGGAGAAACCCTAGATCTCCTTGGCAAAGGACGAAATTTTCTTAATAGAGACCCGGAAACAACAAATCACAGAAAGGTTGGACAAATGGGATTGCATGAAGTTGCAGAGCTTCTGCATGGCAAAGACATAGCTAGCAAGATCAATAGAAAGCCTACGGATTGGGAGAAGATCTTCACTATCCATACAACGGACAAGGGTCTCATATCTAAAATATACTTGGAACTCCAAAAAATTAAATCCCCCAACAACAAATCCTAAAAGAAACAACTGCCCAATAAATAAGTGGCCTAAAGGGAAACTTCTCTGAAGAAGAAAGAAGGATGGCCAATAGACACATGAAGAAATGCTCAGCCTCCCTCGCCATAGAAAAATGCAAATCAAAACAACATTGAGATACCACCTCACCCCAGTTAGAATGGCTAAAATCAAGAACTCTAATAACAACAGATTCAGGAGGAGATGTGGATAGGGGAACCCTACTGCATTGTTGGTGGTGGTGTAAACTTGGTCAACCACTTTGGCAAGTGGTATGGAGGTTCCTCAAAAGACTCTACATAGAGCTCCCCTATGACCGAGCAATCCTACTTTTGGGCATTTACCCAAATGATCACAAAGAAGACCACACTAAAGCTCCCAGCACAACTATGTTTATGGCAACATTATTTACCATAGCTAAGCTTAGAACCAACCCAAATGCCCTTCAGTAGATGAATGGATCAAGAAATTGTGGTATATATACACAATGGAACTCTTTGCCTCCATCAGAAAGAATGACATTTCCCCATTGTCAGGCAAATGAAAGTCTAGCAAAAAATTATATTAAGTGAAGTAAGCCAGGCCTAAATGCACATAGGCGCCATAGTTTCCCTTATTGGTAGTAAATAGTATATGTCTGAGACAAGCAGAAAAGGTAAGATTCGTTGATGTTATGTGAAATGTACCCCAACATAAGTATTAAAATATTTTTTTCTTTCATGCGATTGTTTGTAATAAATTTATAAGATGAATTTTTGTTGCTTTGTATGTCCCTCCCACACGATATAACTCCTGTTTTCACTGTATTTTATGTTGGTATATTTTGTGGAGGGGAAGGGAAAAAACAAATCGTTTAAGAAGGGATAGAGTTGGACCCATTGTAACAATGAGATTTACAAGATGTTATGTCGAAAAACGAACTTTAAAACTTTTGCAAGGGGGGGAATAACAGGGAGGGGCAGAAGGGGTGAGATGGAAAGGGATAGAAAGGGGAAACAAAGGAGGAGGCAACAATGCTTGATAAGAAATGTACTCATTATCTTGCCCATGTAATTGTAACTCCTCTGTATGGTATTTTCAGAATAATAAAAAAAAAACCTTCATACCTATTAATGGTATATGAATTCTATGTGCTTAGAAGGGTCTTTTTATATTCACAGCCGTCTTTGGCATACACAGACAGATCATGGGTTATATGAAGATAATAACTTTCCAGATGCTTGCCAGGAGGAGTAAAACCTATAGTTTTTTTTTCCCCAGAGGCTTCCCTGTTCATGAAAGAAATATGCTACTTGATGCAGGAATTCACAAAATTACATTACTAGGAAGAAGTTAAACAATCATCCAACATTACAGAGTTGAGGGAGATGAATTGATCTCCTGAATAATTTACTTTTGGGTCAAATAAAAGCAGGCTGCCATGAAGAGAGTAGACTTTAGAGAAACATGATGAGTTGTATGTAAATAGTTGCTTTGCTAATTTTCTTAATTTGTGAACTAATACAGGGAAATAAAGTACAGCAAGGTAAAAAAAATAAAGAACTCTGCATTGAAATACTCATTTGTGTGTGTACACACACGTGCATGTTCATGTGCTCATGCATGCATTCATCATTCCTGCTCTAAGCATCTGTGCTCCAGGATAGTGGTCTACCACTTGAGCCACTGCTGCACTTCTGGTTTTTTGGAGATAATCACATGTTTTTTCATGATTGGACTGGCTTTGAACAGTGGTCTTCACATCTCGGCCTCCTGAGTAGCTAGCTAAGCTAATTCACCCTCTGAGTAGCTAGTTAAAATTCTGTTTGTCCTCTATGCTTCACTGCTTTTTTATCCTTTTCCTTAGGTAATCACAAGCCTGTCATCTATGTGTCTAATTGCTTTAAAAATACTGTTATTGCTTGGCACCAGGGGCTCCAATCTATACTCTTAACTACTTAGGAGGCTTGAGAACAAAAAGCAGGACAAATTTTAGGGGAGTTCCTTCCCAATCTATACCTGGGTGCATTGGATCATTTCCACCATCCTGCACTATCTAGAGACTAAAGGACTCTTCACTTTTCTTTTTTCCTGCTCTAGAAGTCAACCCATATATTCTTCATTATTTCTGGTAGATTACATCCATTTGTAGATGAGAAATGTAAGGCCAACAGTCAATGTAGTGAGTAAATAATGATACTAGAATTTGTGTCTGAGTTCTTCACTCTGTGTGCTTACAAAGAGAGTAATTTGGTGATGGAGGGGACCAGTATGAAAAGACTATGGGGAAAAAGCATACTTTGGATATGGTTGTTTTAGGACTAGATGACAGTGTTGAGTAAATGAAACAGGCTGGTGTCAGGGGCATAAAAAGTAGTATATAGAAATCATTTGAGTGGGGGCTGGGAAGGTGGCTCAGTGGTAGAGCACTTACCTTGCATGCATGAGGCCCTGGATTCGATTTCTCAGCACCACATAAGCAGAGAAAAAAGCCGGAAGTGGTGCTGTGGCTCAAGTGGTAAGAGTGCTAGTCTTGAGCTGAAGAACTGAGGGACAGCACCCAGGCCCAGAGGTCAGGCCCCACGAATGCACTCACCCAAAAAATAGAAATCATTTGAGTGACAGAAACTGAGAAAATCTGGATCATTCATCTTATCTAATGGGAGGGAGTAGAAGGGTAAGAAGAAATCTAATGTGCTTCCACACGTTTGGCTGGCAACTCTGTTAGTGCTACTCTTAGTTATAAGGACCACAGGTGGAAATGATGGATTTAAGGGAAAAAATCTGATAGTTCTAAAGTTTAGTTGCAAAGATGGGTCTGTTTAGACATCATCAAAATATCCACGACCATGAATATGAAAAAGAATAATAAAATTGGGGGCATTTTTGAAAGGAAAAGGAAAAGGAAAGTTCTGACACAGGTGTGAGCAATGTGGGGACCACTGTAGACAAGATTGGAAGAAAGAGAAATAAAAAAGTAACAAACACAGATTTACAGAAGTAAAGGAAGGAATTTGCAAGAAGATATTGAAAAAAATATGCTGTTTGGATTTGAATAGTAAAAGGACATAGACAAGTTCAATAAGATAATTGTTTTGGTGAAAGTCATATTGATAAAATTTTGGGATATGAATATGAAGCCATAAAATTCTGGATCCATAAATTCAACAGATCCTGTTGATTTTAAATGTTGAGAACCAATGCTTTTATCCTGAACTTAGAAAAATTATACAGATATAACTGTCATGAACTTTACTCATAGGTATTGTGTGAACATTTTTGAAGACTTTGTTTATTCAGCAGATTGTAGATTGAACTACAGCACAGACAAGCCTAATTTGTCCTACAGTTCCAATGTGTGGCCCATGTATCCACATCAGTTTGGGATTTTATTGAAATATTTTTAGATATGTTTGGATGTCTTATCAGGCTATTCGTTATAAATGTAAGCCAAGTAACACTAAGTATTAGGTTGAACAAACAGCATTACTGATGTGACTGAAGACTCCTCGAATTGATTCTTCTTTAGAATAGAAAATGCCTCAATAGTCATTGACACATCATAACTGCCATATACTCCATTTAACTCTAGTTCTTGTTAGGAATATCTCCATGGTGAAATAACCCTGTCAATCATCCTGCCACAAATTCTTATATGTAGGGAATGCTTTTATAAACTTCAAGCTTTTATTGAATTGGAGAGTTCAGACTTTACCCTCACCAGTACGACTGAATGCCTAAAAAGGTAAGACATTTTGCTGTAATGCCTTCCTTTCATTTTCTCATACCCATTGGCAAGTAGGGAAGGATTCACCCACAATGCTGACTTGTACTAACACAATGTCTTGGATCTAGTGTTAATTTGGATACTTACTAATTAGCTTTAGATTTTGTGGCTATTTATATTTCTCATGGGAAACATAATGAGCCCCATGGAAATTGACCTAAGGAGACTTTCAATTCTAATATCAGTTTTTCTCAAAATGCTTTAAATTCTACATTCTCTAATGTGGGTATAGGGTTACACTGTAGAACTTTTCTCCTCAAAGAGTGAGTACTACCCTATTGCTTAATATGGACAAAGTACTTTTATACATAGACTGGTCTTGTGCAAACAAGAAGTGGTAGTTGAACAATGTTCTTAGCAGTTTGTATAGATGAAATGGAAAGAGAGCAACTATGAACTCAAAAGGAATGTGCAAAAAAGCGAAAGGCACAAAGTAGAATGTGCCAAGGAAATGCTGAAGTATAATTTCAAATTATGTGCTCAGGTGTGAGGGTGTGTTCAAAGTACAGCTTAAGAAAATGTAGTTGGGTATCTTGGGGAAAAACTTCTTTAAAATCTTCGGGGATAATTGTACAAGTAGAAGCCCCTAACTCTGACTTTAATCAGCCACATCATCATCAACTTAGGGACTATTTTCCAAGTGCAAAGTGAGAAAAAGAGGGCTCATCACAGTTAGTGTTCAGGTTGAAGTAATGGAAATAACATAATTTTTCTTATAAGACTTCACTTATTTTGGTGGGTTAAAGTAGGAAAAACCCAAGTAAATTTTTTGCATGTACCTAAATTAAGTGGGACATAGTATATTACTCTCTTTTTAACTGGGAAGTTGTAGATTACGACTTTTTATACTCTAACTTGGGAAAATGATCTACTGTCAGTCGTTTTCTTTCCCCTCCCCATCTTTTGCCCTAACAATTACATAATTTTTATTTAAAGAGACATACTTGAGCTTGCATTTCTAAATCCTTCAAAATTATCTGAACTAATTCATACTTCTGGAAGCCTCCTCTATCTTTCTCAAGGGAATATTTTGTCACTACCATTTTAACCCATATGATATTGGATATCTTCCTGCCTAATTCAGTGCAAGATATACATTAGACTCATCCAGATATCTCAACACTTGTACCACCATGAAATCCTATCTTCATAAAAATCATGATTTTAGAATATCTGGGGAGGTGGCATCAGTCATTTTTGAATGACCCTAAGTGATACTTACATGCAATCATGTTTTAAATCAATATGCCTCTCAGGAGATGAACGAATTGACAAAATGTGATAAATATATCCACTGTGGAATTCTATGCTTGCAATTCATATGGAAATGGAAAAATCCTACTAAGTAAAATAAACAAGACACAAAGAAAGAGATTCCATGGTTTCCCTAATTTGCACCAAGTAGGAAATATCTAGGATAGTCCTAGCAGATGAGGAGAATGGCTCAGTAGCTATGTATAAGATGATGATGAACAAAATGAACTCCTACATATGAAAACAAAGGTTTTCTTCGTGGTTGTTGTTTTTAATGTACTCTGTGATTCTTTTTTCTTTTGTGTTTTCCCCTATGGTTTGTCCCCTGTTGTATTTGATTTCAGTATCATGTGTTAGTGTATATATATTTATCTTAATTAGGGAAGGGAAGGGGAACAACAACATGGCGTGACAAAGGACAAAGTATAAACCAATGTAATAGCAATGCTCACAAGACAACATAATGGAAATTTACATTACAAATTGTGAAGGGTATTGGGGTGAAGGAAAACTGTTAGAAAAGTGAGGTAGTGGATAAAATGTTCTACATGTTATGTATTCACCATCTTACAATTACTGCAACCCCTTCTATATATCACCTTGACAATAAAATTAAATTAAAAAATAACTTACATAAAATATAATTTCACTGTATTGGTACAGTAAATACCATTCTATTCCCCCTTTCTTTATCAGAGTGTCATCAACTTGAATGTTATCAAACTATACAGTATCTTCACAATATATTTGCCTTTATGTTGTAAAAACCATTACCTCATACTAAAACAGAAAAGTTTAATTCTATGGAAACTCCTAACTTTTAAAACTGAATAATTGTTACGAAGACAGAATATATGTATTCTTCAAAATTCAGATGACTACTAACTAATCATTTTCAAATTCTGATCATGCCATGCCAGAGACATTTAAAACAGTATCTGTTTTCATTTTAATTAATTCTGCAATAGATGAAATTTCCAATGTGATGTTACATATGTAAAAGTGAATAGAAAAAATAGCCACATTCTGGTAGAAGATAAAACTATGACCTATCTATAATAATTAATTCCTGAAGAGTAAACACTTGTTCATCAGAATAAGCTATTATTTCTATGACAATCAATCCCAAGTTTTTATCCTAGCCCAACAGTTTGCAACTTGTAAGGTGCACCTTAAAATTGCCTAAATTCACATCATGACTAGCTTATCACTATTGTGAAAAAAATACTACACTTCTGCTGTGATGCCCTCCCAATTGTGCAAAGAACACTACACTAAACTTTTCTGCATCATTTTCCCTCCAGTGGTATTCTTGAGATCAGAACACTTGCAAATAATATTTATATTATTATTTTATATTAATTTTATTATGTATTATTTTTATCTATCATAGATATTCAGGAGATCAGAATATCTGAATACTAAGATCTGAAGATTATGGATCAAACCCACCCAGGTAGCAAGTTTCCTTAGATTCTTATTTCCAATAAACTCATAAGGAATAGCCAGACACAAGTGGCACTGAGGTTCAAGTGGTAGAGCAGTAGCCTTGAGCAAAAACAGGCTCAGGGACAGTGCCCAGACCTAGAGGTCAAGCCCTAGCATAAACTAAACAACAAAAACAAAATATAAACAAGCATTAAACCTAGCTTTTTTCCCTCATTGTATGAGTAATTAAGAGGTACGTAAGGAAATTTCTTCCTGTGTTATATATAGGTAGAAGAAAAAAGATGTCATACAATTACTCTCTTCATACAATGTTACACCAAAGCCTCAAAAAATTGCTCTTTTTCTAAATTTATATATTAATAGCATCCATTTGTTGGCAACTTTGTCTAGATTATTCAGATTATCATGTTATACATGAACTGTTGGAATTATGTATTAACTAATTTCTAATTATACCTCACTTGAAAGAATATTCTAGGTAATTAGAATGCCAGAATCATTTGTGAATTTCTAAATTAAATCTTCTACTTGAAAACATTTTTGTAGTATCCTAGAGAATATGAAATTACAAACAAAAAGCATTTATTTCAAATCTAAATTCTAATTTAGGCAGGTCTCCAAAGTCCTACATTAGATGAACTTTGCTATTTCTCCAGGCTTAAGCTTTTGTAATCCTTCATCATTTCTTTAGCATCCAACAGAATGATGCTTACTTTTTCAAATTTTTGATTGGGAATCATGAGCTATTTTGCATCTAGCAATGTTCTGTAATGAAGAGAGCATGTAAAACAGAAGTGAGGATGATATATGAGTTGCATTTCACTAGGAAACTTGACTTATCAAAACATAGTGAAAAAATTAGCCCAAACTTCCAACTGGGTATTCCTTTCTTGTTGTTTAGCTTATTTTAGTGAGACAAATTATACTACCTGGTCCAGGGAAGATATCGCTATGTAATTCCACTCTCTAATCTCCTATCTTAGTCTGAGTGCTAGAATTCCAGGCTTGTATCACATTGCCCTGCCACAGTTTGTTGGTTTATTTAATCTAGAAACAGGCTAGCAATTCTGAACTTCTCCGATGATCTTATCCACTACACTGACTGCTTTGACTGTTTATGTACAATTTTCAAAGACGTTCTAACATTTGACACAGGATATGAACATTTTCAGATGCACCTACAGGGTTCTCTGATTCATTCCTCCATGGATCTGATCCCTTTAATAATGATTACTTGACATTCTTAATATCTCTGGTCCCTATCTATGTAATATTCTCAATCTTTTGGGGGGAAAGTTCACTTGAGGACTTTCTAATATTTAAAATTATCACTTGTCGTAGTCTTACTCAGGACATATTTACTGTTATTTTCCAACTTTTTCTACACATTCTGAGAATTGTTTCATATGTGTGTTTACACATATAAGTGCCTCTGTGTATGTGCATGCTTGCGTGTATGTATGCCAAAACCTCAAGCTCTTATTCAGCAGTCTTGCTTCTACCTAGTATTCCATCACTTCAGCCATTCTTACAATGCAGGTTTAGGCTGGTTAATTATAGGTATTGTGGCAAATCCTTTTTTTCCCAGGCTGGATGCAAACTGAACTTCCCAGAATCCTTTACATTCTTAGGTTTTATCTTTCCAGGAGTATCATTTTTTAAACTTGAAACAGTTTTGTGAGTGTAAAGTCTAACCTGCAGCCCAGATTTTTAACTTAAGAATTCATATAAAGATAGATGACCATACACATTACATACATTGAGTGTACACTGCTAGATATGTGATCTTAAGCCGGATGACAGTGGCTTACGCCTATAATCCTAGCTACTCAGGAGGCTGAGATCTGAGGATTGCAGTTCAAATCAAGCACAAGTAGGAAAGTTTCTGAAGCACTTATCTCCAATTAACCACCAGAAAACTGGAAGTGGCACTGTGGATCAAGCGGTAGACTGCTAGCCTTAAGGTGAAGAGTAGAGGAAGTGTGCCCAGGCCCAGACTTCAAGCCCCACAAATACCAAAGGAAAAGAAAAGTAAAGAAATAAAAGATATGAGAACTTAGCCACCAGTTCATTGCTAGTATAATTCCTGCTCTCTCCACATGGCTTTCTTTTTCCAGTTAAGTCCATGCTCTTATATATGACTTGCTTTGAAACTAGAATTATTCTTCCATTCTAGTTTTTACAAATTTGCATGATTAGTTACCATGATTTAGAGATAGAAGAAGAAACAGAGTGGCCTCATCCTTCATGTTCCACTGAGTAATAATGCTTTCTCTACATCACTCCCACAGATATACATACTGGCCTTGGCTTTATTGTTTCAAACATGTCTTATTTGCAGAGTCTTCTATACTGTATTGAACAACCATACTTAAACACAGAACTTCTTTTTCTCCTATTATTCATATTGTTTCTCCTACTGTTAACTTATGTACACTTGTGAAAAAATGTACAACACACACACACACATATTTCTGAGAACCTTCTTCTCACTTAAAATTGGTCTTAATTTATAGAGCACTTAGGAAATTTGAACTTAATGTACTCCAGGATAATGGTTTTTCATGTTTTTTATTGTAAAAATGTTGTTCAGAAGGGTTAGAGTTATATATGTAAGTTAATTAGTACATAATCTATCAAGCATTGTTACCTCTTCTTTTGTTTTTCCCGTCTTCCTTTTCCTCCTCGCTGCCCCACATCCCCCTTCCCCTCCCCAAGTTATAAAGTTCATTTTCTACATAGTGTCTTGTAGAACTCATTGTTACAATGGGTCATACTGTACCCTTGTTTCATCATTTTATTATTTCCCTTCCCCCCCCACATTAGAAAAAGGTATATGCAAGATGCAGATCACCGACATCAAATACAGTAAAAACAGTATACCATGGTGGTAGAAAATAGAAGAGAAAAAAATAGAAGAGAAAAAAAAATCACATAGTACCTGTTAGGTAACAATAAAGAAAAATCAAGGTGTCCTATCTTGGAGTCCATTTCACTTAACATCATTTTATATGGCTATATGTACATGTATAATGTTTTATAAGTGATTTAAATTCCATATTTTCTCATGACTAAGTTGTTTCTGAAGCACTTCATCTCATGTACAAAGATGTACTTGTGCTATTTCAATGAAGCCACAAAACGTTCATTTTACCTGGAGCAGCACCATAGATTGTTATTTGAAGTAACTGGAAGGAACTGTTACTGGAAGTGGAAACTGATTCCAAGAGCGGAATTGAACATAGAGAAATGACAAGTTCAACTTAATTTGTGCGCTCGCTTTACTGTACAAGAAAAGAATTCAAAGCTTGAAGGAAACTCTGTCCCTGACTTTTTCAAGTGTGTTCTTTACTCACATAAAACTTGTCTGTAAATTTCTAGTTGAGAGTATTACAAAAGAAAACAATATGCCATTTGAAGGCCAACATAGATAAAAAGGAAATAACGTTGTTTTAAAAGTGTTCTACTGCAAAGAAACAAAGACATGTAGGTTTAAAGGTAACTTGTGCCTAGATATTTCACTCCTGACATGATTGCCTTGTTGCAGGAGTCAGTTATCCATTACTTTAATCTGGTCCTGAGTTCACCATAGCAATAAGGATTCCAAAAAGCAGGATCCAGTGAGTATGATCAGCAAAAGGAGCCTCTTTTCAAACCAGTGCTTTAAGGATGGTCCAAAATAAATATGTGGACGTTTTTTGCTTGCTTGTTTGTTTAGTTTGTGCTGGTTCTGGGGCTTGAACTCAGAGTCTGGCCCCTGTCCCTGAACAGTTGTCCTTCCTGCCCTCCTGCCACCATAGCTAGTACACTACTGCTTGAGCCAAAACTCCACTTCTGGCTTTTTTGGTTTTTAATTAAAGATAAGAGTTTGACAGACTCTTCTACCTGTTGGCTTTGAGACTGTAATAAATCCAAGTGAGATCAACTGTATGGATTTCTCTTTTGAACCAAGACATGTTAGATGAAGTTTATTATAAAGCTAGTATTCGACAAATTTTTAAAAGAAGAGAATATGTTCAGCAAAGAAACCATAACTTAACAGCAAAAGTAGGTGCACTGAATTATTTTGGAATTATGTTCTCTGCTAGGGAAGATTAGTATTGACTTTGTCGTGCCTTTTGAGGAACTTTTTCTGTTGGTCATGGGGCTTGAACTCTGATCCTGGGCGCTGTCCCTCAGCATTTCAGCTTAAGTTGAGGGCTCTACCACTTTAGTTACAGCACCACTTCCAGATTTCTGGTGGTAATTGAAGATAAGATTCTCATGGATTTTCCTGACCAGGCTGGCTTTGAACCACAATCCTCTGGTTTCAACCTCCTGAGTAGCTAGTATTACAAGTGTGAGTCACCAGCACCGAGCTCATATTTGCATTTATGTACACTTAATGACACTATGTTGACAAAGAATGGAAATTTGAATCAAATGGTGTGACATTGCAGCTTTTCAATAAAATGGAGGTAGCAATAAATATGTCCTCTTTTTCCATGTTCTTACATTAATGACTCATGACCTATGGGATTCTTACATTAGCATCCTCTGTTGTCTGCATATGTGGACTTAGTATCAGAAATTATTCAGAGAGAAATAGAGAAAGACAGATTTGTAGAAAGCAAAGGAGATCAAGTATGAAAGAGCAGCATAGAAGTATATACAACTTATCACACAGAGATTACGAACTAGCCTAAGTTATTTGGTTATTTATAATCCAAAATGGTTCTCTGGAACAGTTTATGGTATAACTTAGTTATTATTATCATTTATTCCTTCCATCTGGAGTTATTCCTTCTGTCAAAACTATCAATTAACCTCTGCCTTTTTGGTGCCATAACTTACCAAAAAGGTTTCCAAATCTCACTTATACTACCCTTCTGATTGTGATTAGCAGTGGCTACTCAAGAGCCTGGAATCTTTAAATTTCCAGGATTAATCTTCACTGATATCTAAGCACATTCGTGGTATTAATTGCCATGACCTATTAACAAAACGTTTTTTTTTTGTTCAACACAGTATTCTAATATAGGTAAAGTACATGAATTAAGGACTATTGATAGGTATCAGTTGGAAAGAGCAATTATATATTCCAAGTATGGGTTCTTTATTTTGCATTTCCTAGTTAAATGACTCTTTTGACACTCCTGGGGCTTGAACTCAGGGCCAGGGAACTGTTCCTGAGCTTCTTTTTTTTTTTATCGAGGCTAGCATTATACCACTTGAGGCAAAACACCACTTCCAGTGTTTCTTTTTCTGTTTATGTGGTTTCATGCATGCTAAGCAATAACTGTTCCATGAAACCACATTCCCAGAACCCTAAATGACTTTCTTTTCTTATATTAATAAGTTTTTGTGTGAAAATACAGTACAGAGGGGTTATAATTACATGAGCAAGGTAATGAGTACATTTCTTATCAAACATTTTTGCCTCCTCCTTTGTTTCCCCTTACCATCCCTGCCCTCTGATTCCCCCCCAACCACCGCCAAAGTTGTAAAGTTGTTTTTTTGACATAATGTCTTGTTGCAATAAGAATTTCTTAAGATGACATTACTTTTTCATTCGGTTAATATGTATTACAATTTTGGCCAGGTGGTAGAAAAGGAAGTGGAAAACAATACTAAGTCCAGTAAGGCTGACATTCCGATTACATCACTAAGGAAGTAGTGTTAAGACCTGCAGGACTCTTAGGGCTGTTGTATGTGACATTATTATGTAAAACACTATTAACTGTCATCCCAGACATCCATAATATTCTGCTTCCACTTTCCAGGTCAAGAACCAAATATGTAAGCCTTTTTATTGATTGGGTGTGTTTCCTAGGAAGGAAGAAGGAGGATGAAGTAAGTGATGGTGGAAAAATATGTATATTGGCTCCCTGTCCACATTTTTTGCATTTTTAAAAAGTGCTACTGATGAACTCCCACTTATATCTAATTGACTTGCTGTTTGCACAAGATGCAGATAAATGAAGACATTTATTCTGGTGGATAGTCACATATATTAACAAAATCCATTTCTGAATAAATAAGATACTAGGTAAGAAATTACAAATTTTTGTCTATAAAATGGTTTCTTTTTTTGGAGAACAAAAGGTAGTATTGAAGTGATTACTCCAACTTTCTTTGAAATTTTATGCTGTTTCAGTATCAAAATGTTCTCTAATTTCTGTAACATCCAAACACAAAAGACATCATTTGAAGATCTCAGTCGTTTTAGAAAATAAGGAACGTAATAGCATCCTTCCTGCAGAGACATGTGATGGCAAGTATGATTGATTGTATTATCCTTCTCTTTTTTTCCCTCTTTATCTCAAGTGTTGCATATCTTGGCATATTACTCTATGTCCGGAATCAGCTTCCTGTAGGTGAGATTTACCTCTACTCTGCAGTGTCAAGATAGGTCATGTGACTTACTTCAGCTTACAAAAGTGAACCAGAAGTGGTGAAAGGCTATTTCTAGGGGAAGATTTCTATCTCATTATCTGTGTCTTTTTCTCCTTAGCTATAAAAATAGCGTATTTACAGAGGGAGTCTTCTTTCAACTTATGTGTTGGAAGACTGTAGCATGTGAAATTGAGGCAAAACTCAAATACATCCTCATACATATATCACAGGCAGAACTAAGCTAATATTAGAATATATTAAGATGCTAGTTTCTTACCATTCTTTTATATATATATATATATATATATGATAGCTGGCTATAGCACACCAGAATTCAACAAATCCTAAACAAGAACTAAACAAATTGATAACATTTCCTATTGGAAGATATTACGTGTTTTTTTTTCAGGTAAAGGGTAGGTTTATTCAGTAGACCTGCTGGGACCAGGCAAGGTTGGCACTCCACGTGGCTGGGAAAGGCCTGGGAAAGAGCGAGAGCTGGGAAAGAGAGGAAAGAGAGAGGAAAACGAGATAAAAGAGCAGAGAGAGAGCGTGTCTGGGAAAAGTGGGAAAGAGAGAGAACTAGGAAAGAGAAGGGAGCTAGAACAAAGAGAGGAAAGAGCTAGAAAAGAGCAGAGAGAGCAGAGAGAGCTAGAAAAGAGCAGAAAGAGCAGAGGTTGTGCAGAGAGAGAGCAGAGAGCAGAGAGAGCTAGAAAAGAGCAGAGAGAGAGCGTCTGGGCCTGAACTAGGCATTATGTGTGGAGAAAGGTATGGCCACATCAAATTCAGATGTGACCTCTTCCAGGTGTCCAAGTTGCCTAGGTAACGCAGGTACTACATGGAGCATTCCGGCTGGCACCAGGCCATTTTGGTACTCAATGCGGTGGAGAAAGGCCTGGGAAAGAGAGCTGGGAGAGCTGGGAAAGAGAGAGAGCTGGGAAAGAGAGAGAGAAGATCTAGAAAATAACAGAGAGAGAGCAGAGAGAGAGCAGAGAGCAGAAAGAGCTATAAAAGAGCATAGAGAGCAGAGAAAGCTAGAGCAGAGAGAGAGCAGAGAGAGCTAGAAAAGAGCAGAGAGCGATATTACAAGTTTTTATAAATAAGCATTCTCCATGTGATCACTTGTGGGGTTATCTATTTCTATAGATGTGTTTAATCACTCTAGAGCACTGGATCTAATATCCACAATCATTATCCAGATCTTGTGATTGAGATGAGGAAGAAAAAAGTATCTAGATTTCTCCTTCTCTTTTACTCTTCTCCTTTTTCTATTGTGGATTCTCGTCTTTTCTCCAAATTCTCCAATTAATTAAGGAAGAATGACACATTGTGGATATGAAGCAAAAGGCTTCAAAGCCAGAATTTTATTCTTTCAGAAATAGATGAAGTAAATCAGAGTGGCTCAAGGAAGAATAAAAACATGATTTTTTTTCCCTTTCTGGATTTCACCATAGACTCTGAACATGACTCTAAATAGCTAGTGAACCATTTGCCTTGGCTAACTTTTTAAAAATATAGTTTTTTTAAAAAAAGATAATTAAAAAAAATAAAATAATTTTAAAATAAATAGTAATTTGTTGTTTGCTTTTGGGAGGCATGAAATAAGACTGCATTAACATTGTGTGAGTTGAGAGGCTTAATTTTATTAGAATGCAAACATAATGAAAATTAGATGATTTTAAGATAAATAGCCTGTAGATACATTTTTACCTTGACATACCCACAGAGACATATTTTTTTCTTCTTTTCCTCTCCATGATGATTCAACTTCAATAAGCAGTTAATGTAATTCAAATGGATGTGTTTCTTCCCGAAATAGAATAGACCCAAAAAAGTTAGAAAAAGAGAACCAGTATTGGGTAATGGATTTTTAAAAATAGCAGTCAAATAAATATTAACCATAATTCCAAAATAATAACAATCAAATGCTCTTGAAAAGAGAAGATTGTAAGCATAATATACTAAAAGTGATAGTTCCACAACTACTTCAGGAGCTGCTCTCTGGCATTTAGGATTTCTAGTACATGACAAGGTTTTAATCATGATTAGTTGCTTTCAGGGACTAATTTTTTTCTAGTTATATTTCATTGAAGAAATATGTTGTTCAAAATTAATGAAAGGATAACAGTTTATAGTAGAAAGAATTCTATACACTCATTTTACATAGCAAAATACCTTTCCATAATATCTGTCTTCCCCAAATAACTAATCCCTCAAATGTACATTTGCATTATACGTATATAAGTTTGTAAAATAATCACCTTTCATAATCCAATGAACACAAATATGAAGAATTATCAGATAGGGGAAATATATTCAAATGGGTACTTTAAAGTCCCAGGTGTAGTTGGAAAGGACATGATGAGGTTTCAACCATCAGAGACATGTAAAGATGCTACATTAGAAAATAAAGAAAACAACAACAACCCAGATTCTGAATTTCTGGAAAGCAGAACAGCAAGTAAATGCTTTTTCCACTAGAATCATTTGAAAAATATTTTAGCTCTGTAGGTGGCTCGATTTTAATCTATTAAGACTTCTTTTAAATTTCTGTCCTTTAGAACTGCAAAATGATAAATACGGATTATTCAAGCCAACTAACGTGTAGAAATATTTTACAGCAGATTTAGATTAGTAAACTAATTCAACTACAGACTTTTCCTGATGCAACTACAGGGACACCACATTTCTTAGTTTTTGAGAATATGAGAAAATGTTGCCACTGGCTTTGTACACATGTATGATGTGAATACTACTTACCGGCCTTACATAAAGAAAACTTGAAATTCAAAATAATATTTAAATAAGAGATTTCCTATCTTTATTTTCACATTTGGGGATCACTAAATACCAAAATTATGTAGAAGGCTAGGGTAAGAATATGGAAATGAAATCTGTCTCCTAATATTATAAAGATAATTTATGTCATTTTGAGTTACAGTTTTTAAAGTAATAAAAAAATAAGGTAAAACAGATACAAAAACTCAATTTTCTATCCCTCCTAACTTTCCAACAGCAATTAGAGAATCCAGTAAATGTACAGCCATCCCAGGATGGTATAGGATGGTATAGGATCACTAGATGGTCAAAAAGAAGATAACAAAAATGGTTCCCCTGGAACAATTTGAAACAAAATCTACATCTACAGATTGTGATATAGCTAGAAAATAGTTTCCACTATTCTAAGTCTTTGATATTTTAGGTTTGTTTGCACAGCATCTTTCCACTCTTAAGAAATGACCCTTTATTAACACTCAAGTGTTTGCAGCTTATAACCCAGAAACAAACAATGCTTCTAAATGTAAAGAAGAATGATATTAAGAGTATCAAGGCTACTTCCATAGCTATAGCTGATGAATAATAATGATATTGGGGAATAGTCCGATAATCTTGAACTTTTTCATAACTTTACTCTTCTCCAACACAAGAAGTCCTAATCAAAATATGATAAACATTAATAGAGGATTTATATATTTTTATTGTTCACTCCAAAGCAAATACACTTTCCTCTTTGCAAGCCTGACTTTGAAAGAGTCAGACCCTCAAAACTATTTTATAGACAAAAGTTTACTGCTTTGAGTTAGGTGTTTTCCTGCCTTTGGGTGTTGCTCTCTATTATTTTGGCAACTGCATAGAAAAACAAGATAAATCCATTATGCTTGTGTTGAATTGTTCAAAGTCAAGCTGTCTTCAAACAAAGTTTTCTGTTCCCTTCTTCACTGCTAATTAAAGTTTAATTATTGCTCTTTAAATGCAACAAAACGTGATACTTTTACGTACATTCTCATTGAAATTGATGAAAACAAGAGTGTCTGTGATTGCTTTTTTAATAGTTTTCAAGTATTTTCCTTGGCTATTTTCATTGTTGCCTTTGTTCCGGTCTTCTAATCAGGAACAGAGGGTTACCAAAAAATATCTTCCTAAGATATAGGATGTTATGTAGAAAAAAATAGATGTATAATTAAAGATTTTCATCTCCTTAAAGACTGAAAAGCTCAGAAGACATTTTGCTATTACTGGCATTATTAAGATGATTTGAATGTTTTGGTTCTTAAAGTAAGTGAAATACATGTGAAATGTTACTTGTTCTAGCAATGATTATGGCTTATACTTTTCTTCTCCAGTGAGATGAAACGTCTGACTATTTTGGAGGGCATATTGATTTTAGGGTAGGAGGCTTAATTATAGAAAGCCAAGGGAGATTCCTAAAACAGTATTGCCTTTCACTTATCACTTAATTATACTTAAAGTATATAAGTATAGAAATATACAGATATGAATTGAGTGACAAATGTGTGATTTACAAATTTGACTCAATGACAACTAATCCAGAAAGCAATTCTTTATATTTATATAAACTAGTATACCTACTAAGGATTTAAAAATTGTTAGAATATATTTTTCACATTTATTTCAAAATATTTGTTTATTTGTAACTGTTTATTTTTAAGTTTTGTTGGTAGTGGGGATTGAAATCTGGGCCTGGACATTGTCCCTCAGCTCTTCAGCTCAAGACTAGTGCTCTACCACTTGAGCCACTGCCAGTTTTCTGGTGGCCCATTGGAAATAAGAGTCTCAAGGACTTTCCTGCCTAAGCTGGCTTTGAACCTTGAGTCTCAGCTCTCAGCCTTCTTAGTAGCTAGGGTTATAAGCATGAGCCACTGACTCCTAGCTACACAATTATTTTTTACATAGCTATGAAATATTGCTTGATAAACCCATTCATTTATATGTTGTGTAATAATAAAGCTACATCATATCCATTAATTTCTGCATGTAAAATTTTTTTTAGAGAGAATGCTCAAAAACTTATCTTCTGACTAGGATGAAATATCTATTCTTAACTATAATCACTTTTCTTCTTGTGGTATACAATTAATATATTTAGTTTTAGTCCTGGAAGTCTGCTAATTAAAGTGACATAAAACATGAATTGTAAAGTGAAAGAAATTCATGGTTCCATTACTTGTTTTAAGAAAACAATTATGCCTTTTGTTTCCAATTATATTTCTGTGGGAATGTGTAATATTCATTGATTTAATTGTTAAAATTTATAACCGTTACATTATATCAAGTTGATTCAAACTTGTTTGGTCCCGGGGCTTGAACTCAGGGTCCCTGAGATTTGTTGCAATTTTTTAACAATTTACCATTTCAGTCATGCCTCACTTCTGGCTTTTTTGCTGATTAATCAGAGATAAGATTATCAGGGATTTTATTTTGTGGGCTGCCTTCAAACAGCAAAACTCAAATCACAGCCTCCCAAGTAGCTAGGATGAGATACATGAGCCACCTGCTCACCACTTGTATATGAATTTTCATAGGCTAAATTGTTTTACACTTTCAATGAGTTCAACTCTTTCATTTTCCTTTCCTATAATTTTAATGCCAAATCTCAAAATTGTCAAAACGTCTTCTGTTGCTGTAAATTTCCATCTCTCTTTTTGTTTTATATACCACGTTTTAATCCTGCTTGAAGTTAACATTTGAATAAATTGTTATGTTTAAGTCAATGTTCACTTTTTAATTTTACCAAATACTGCCTAATGTATCACCACTTATTAAACAGAACATCATTCCACAAATGTTTGGTTTGACCCCTTATTAAATATTCCTTGATAATATTTATGTGGGTCTAATCTGGTGCCCTACAGACCCATTGAGCTGGATAATCTTTCCTCTACAAATATAACAATTTTACACTAATAGCTTTAATATTGGACAGAGAAATATATTCCAGATTATTTTTCTTTGTCAATGACTCAAAAAGTGCTAGTCAGGTGTTCTTAGAAATTGTCATAAACATAAATAAAACTATGAAGCTGAGTGCTGTTGGCTTATGCTTGTAATCCTAGCTGCATAGGAGGCTGAGATCTGAGGATTGTGGTTGAAATTTAGCTGGAATGGGAACGTCTGTAAGACTGTTATGTTCTATTAACCACCAGAAAACCAGAAGTGGCACAGTTGCTCAATGAGTAGAGCATTCACTTTGAAATGAATAGCAGAAGGACAGCGCCAGGACCAGATTTCAAGCCCCATGAATGACCAAAAAAAAGGGAAGAGACAATTTTTATCTTTTCTCAATTGTATCCTCCAATCGACAAAAATTATGTCTCCATTTATTTAGATGTTTGCTTTTATATTCAGCATTGTATAATTTTCAATGATGGTGAGTAAATAGTACTTTAATAAATTTTGACAATGTGTGAAGGTAGCATAAAGAAATTCAAAGAAAACAGTTGAAATATAAAGGGCAATGGAAATGGAGAAAGCCAGAAACGGGTTAATCAGGCCCTTCATCAATATCTGAGAATGTAAAATATTGCAATAAGATATCTTCATATAATTAATATGCACCAATTAATAACTATCTTCCAAAGGCTTTGGTATTCAAGTATGACATAAAGGATAAATACACGTTCTGTGGTGAAATGAAAGAAAGATAGATGAGAAAATGCATACTTATAATGATTGTGTAAATAAACTAAGAAATTCAGTCAACATGCTGAGGGCTCATGGCTCATTGGACTCGAAAGTTGCTGGTATCTAAGATAATTCTAAAATGTTAGACTTGATCCTATCTTTAAGACTGCTTAATATTATTGCTTTTTGAGTCAGTAATCTTTTCCTTGTTGCTGGTTGTGGTGGTGGTTCTGGGCCTTGAACCCTGGGCCTGGGCTCTGTCCCTCAGCTCTTCCACTCAAGGCTAGAGCTCTACCACTTTAGCCATAGTATCACCTCCGGCTTTCTGGTGGTTTATTGGAGATGAAAGTCTCATGGACTTTTCCTGCACAGGCTGGCTTTGAACCATGATGCTCAGATCTCAGACTCCTGAGTGCCTAGGATTACAGGCATGAGCCAATAACTTACAGGCAAATAAAAATTATAATATATGTATCTCTATATATACATATATGTACACATCTGTATATTCTTATATATGTATACATATATAGGTATTTGAATATATACACATATAAGTATGACTATATGCATATGTACATGTAGTGTGTACACATATATATATTTATTTAAATAGACTTGAATCAGAAATATATTAAGAGCATATTAATGCCAATGAAATACTTTAACCATCCTGAATAAGTTATACAAAAATCCAAATACATATCTCTATAGTAATATAACAACAATCAAGGAACATATGGAAAGATCATAACATACCTAGACATTACATACATATAGAGATTAGTGGAAATAGAAAGAATAAGATAGTCCTGCACAACCATTATGTAGAAATTGCAATCCTTATACATTGGTGCTTGGCACTTAAGATGATGTAGTCAGTTTCTTAAATATACTTGAAATCTTTAAGACATTACACATAGAATTGTCTCTATGATCCAGTATTTTGAATTATAATTTTATATACAAAATAGGTTACAACATATGTCCAATGAGACACATGTACAAGAATATACATAGCAAAACCCTTCATAATATCATATAATAAAACATGGAAATGCTCATTGAGGATGTTATTCCAATATACACATGCATACAAAAAAATATGCTCTATCCATGAGAAAAATTTACAGGGACTTACTTTGGAAACAGTGATATTACATGGGAGAAATGGATAAAATAGACTACATTTTCTAATTATATGAGGTTTTTAAAACTGGCACATCTGTAGAGGTAGAATATGAAATAATAGCTGCTCAAAGGGAGAGTAGGTTGAAATGATGACAGGAAATGACTATTAATAAATATTTGAGTATTTTGAGAGGGTAGTAATGATAAAATGTTCCTGAACTGAAGGTGATGTTCTTACTCCAACTCTTTAACATTCTAAGAATCATTGGACTTTATCGAAGAATCACAGATTGCATTTCCATTAACCTTAGGAAAATTTTTAGAATAGTAGTGGGTTAAACTGAGTGATAATTTAGAATTTAAAATCACAGAATTCTATAATGCACAACTTTAGTATGTTGATGAATAAGACTATCAAGAAAATATGATCTGTGATATGTCCTCTGAGTGCCTATATATGACATTAAGAGACAGGGAGTATTCTACAAATTCATGTAAATTGAGCTATGAGATAGGATTGAGAAGGATGAGCCATAATGATCATAAGATGCATTGTATTGGCCATGGAATGTGGCCTAGTGGTAGATGCTTGACTTGCATGTGTGAAGCCCTGGGTTTGATTTCTCAGTACTATATAAACAAAAAAGCAGGAATTGGCACTATCACACAAGTCACAGAGTACTAGCATGAGGAAAAAAACTCAAGGACGTTGCCAAGGCATGAATTCAAGCCCCAGGACTAGGCAAAAAAAAAAAAGAAAAGTGCATTTTATTAAGCCGGGCACTAGCGGCTCACGGCTGTAATCCTAGATAATCAGGAGGCAGAAAATTGAGGTTTGAAGCCAGCCCAGGCAAGAAAGTCTGTGATATTCTTATTTCCAATTAAATCTCAGAAAAATGAGAAAGTGCTGCTGTGCCTCAAGTGATAGAGTTCTAGTATTCATCCAAAGGAGCTCGGGGACAGCCCCCAGACCCAGAGTTCAAACCTCAGGAGAGGAAAAAGAAAAAAAATCTCACTATACACTGTTAATATACTGCTTTGTCAAACAGCAAGTCCCACACAACTACTTAAAGTTAATTAAAAATATGATAAAATACAAGTCATTTTGGGAACCAGACAAAGATGGTATACAGGGGACAAAGTAAATATTATATCATGCAGTTTGAGTTGAAATTTGTTCTATAGTCTTCTTAAATCATTTATGAAATTGACAATACTGCCAATTATAGGTCAATTTCCTTGAGGAACAGATTGTATGCTGCTGTCTTTTATACGAAATCATAGAGGTGATATTTTGCCTTGTATTGAACTATATCTGATATTTTAAAGTAGATTTGTCCTAATATAATATTAATTTAATCAATCATTTCATTAAGATGATGTTGGTTAGATTTTATCCAGTAAATCTTATCCCCTATAATAAATGAGAGCATGCTGTGACAGTCTCCTATTAATATGAAAAAATACTTTATAAAATTAACTTAAAAGGGGGAAAGATTAAACTTGACTTCTGATTTTATACATTTCAGATTATGTTTCTTATCTTCATTGACTTGGGTTGGTGGTGGCACAGTACCCCATGTCAGGAATATGTGTTGGAATATGTGTATTCGTGGAAGACAGGAATAGGAGTGGGAGAGGGCGAAGGAGGAAGAGGGAAGAGAGAGAGGGAGAAGGAAAAGAAGAAGGAGAAGGAGACAGAGAAGAAAAAGAAGGAAGAGGAGGAAAGGACTTTGATCTGAACACCTTTGATCACAAGTTCTCAGCGACCAAATCTCTACAACTATGCCCACATGAAAGGTTTCACCTCTTTATGGCAACTTAGTGAAAGCTAATTATTAATCTCAATCCTTTATGATTTTAGATTTAATTTCTAGAGTGTTGGGTAGATATTTCTATACATTGTGATAACTTCTGTTCCTAAATATTTACTTGAATTAATCAAAGAAGCTATTTGGCATGGAGGTGGTTTGGTTATACCATTGCTGGAGAAACATTTTGAGTGCAAATACATTTTATTTAACAGATAAGGAAGCTTCAGAGATTTCATTTGGTGACCTTCAAAAATGACTATTTCATCTAACTCATAATGACTTTAATATTTCATAATTTTATGACATTTCTATTCAAGTTTTTGTCATCTATAGTTAGATTCTTTCTTTCTAGTTGAAGGAAAAATAAATACTATCACAATCATTTATTTCTTAATTATTCCATAGAGTAGGAATAATATGAATTTCCTACCATTCAAAAATAAGTTATATTCAAGTCTATAGGAATAATTCCATGTAATGGAATATCTTGCTTTATTTCATATGGAGACTGATTCAATTTCTAAAAATCACTGTTGACATAAAATACATGAAATTCAGTGTTTCTCTGAAATGTCTCGGTACTCAAACCTCAGAAATAAGTAACTAGTAATTAAGATTTTTATATACTCCAAAAATGTATGAATCTATATTTTATGTCGAAAAAGTTTTGGTTTAAAAGAAGAGAAAATCATGTGACCACAGTAGATAATATTTAATTTAATGAAAAATTACTTCATTCACTCTAACAGAGCCTATTGCTTTTAGCTTACATGAGAAATTTCATTAACGATCCCTTCATCACTTTTGAATATTAGAGTATTTCAATTTGTGCAAAGATTCTGTCATTTAAACCTTTGAGTGTATATTTTTTCATAAAAATGAAAACTTTTTTTTCACACTGCAGGTTCAGATTCACTAACTAAATAAATATCTAAGTATTAATTTGTTAAATTGAGCCTCTAGAATTCAAATAATAAGAAATATATTTTATTCTTACATATATTATATCAGTGCTGAATATGGGTATCTCAAGCTTATAATCCTCACTACTCAGGAAGCTGGGGTTCAAAGCCAGCCTTGACAACAATGATATCATCTTATAAATATGTTAGAAACAATTACAAGAAAAAAAAACATTTGAATACTTATTTTGGGGTCCATTTCACCTAACATCAACTTATCTGACCTTTGCTGCTTGTCTCAGATATGTCCCTCCCCCACTGCTTTCATTGTATTTGATGTTGGTACAATTTGTGGAGTGGAAGGGAAAAAACAAATGGTTTAAGTAAGGATAAAGGTGGACCCATTAAAACTATGAGGTGTAAAAGTCGTTATGTTGTAAAATGAACTTTACAACTTTGGCCAGGTGAGGGGCGGAGGGGGGGGTAGATGGGAAGGTTTGGGAGGGGGAAACAAAGGAGGAGGCAACAATGCTTGATAAGAAATGTACTCATTACCTTGCTCATGTAATTATAACCCCTCTGTACAGTATTTTCACAATAAAAAAATAAAAATAAAAAAAGGCCAGACTTGCCAAGAGTTTGTGAGTCGCATCTCAATTAATCACACACACATCAGAACACACGCACACACACACAAAGCCAGAAGTGGAGTTGTGGCTCAAATGTTAGAGCAATGTCCTTGCTAGGTAAAAAATCAAGGGATAGGTCTAGAGTTCAAATCACAAGAACAACACACACACAATATTATGTATAAATTCTTATTTTAGTTTAAAGAAATAAACAATATCATGGAAAGTAATATTTGTTACATATCCTGAAATTTTGTGAAGTTGTTTTTATTATCATTTGTCTTAAGATACAACTTAGGTTATTAAAATTAATGTTAATATAGTATATTTATAATTACTCATAACACCTTGGAGTATAAGAGTTGGTATTTTTTCTATAGCCATAAGAGATAGTCTGAGTAAAAGAAAGGAAGGAAGAAAGGAAGAAAAAGAATGAAAGAAAGAAGGAAAGAAAAGGAAGGAAGAGAGAAAGAGAGAGAGGTGTAGGGATGAAGGGAAGGAGGGAGGAAGGAAAGAAGAAAAGAAGGAAGGAAGGAAAAAAGGAAGGAATTAAGGCACAAAGAAACGAAGGAAGGGAGGGAGGAAGGAAGGGACAAAAACAATTTAATTTATAAAATGTGCTATTTAGCCCAACATAAACTTGTAATTAACCCTTTAGTAAATGCAAGTTTGCAATTTTCATTTCTCTGCATGTTCCCAATGCATAAATGAAACCAACAAATGAAGGTTCAGAAATAACCAGGTGAATCTGTTTGCATCTGTAGTAAATATGTATGCAAATATTTTTCTCATTTTCCATACATCATCAAATAATTATTTGCAAACAATTTACATTTAGTTATAAATATTCTAAAAATTCAAGTAACCAAGGGATGTCAATATATTATATAATGTGAATACTAGTAATTATAATGCTATTAATATTAGTCTTTATGTTATATTAATTGTAACAATTTTATTATGTGTTTTATCAGAGAAATTAGCATACTCTAATTAAAATGAAAGGAGATCTGTATTTGTTGGCACAAATGAATATTTCTGAAAGCAATTAACTCATTGGAGATTGTTCAAATACAATCTCCTTAGAAAGGCTGTACCACGTTAACATGGTTTCCTATGATGTGATTCAAGAGACACTAAACAATCATACTTCATTTTGCCATCACTATAATTATTCCCATTGTAAGAAGAATAATTCTAATAATTTACATGATATGATCTTGTCCTTAAGTTATTATGTTCTATGAAATAATATCCAAATGTACACCACACTGAGTTAAAGAAAAAGTAGCAAAATGTTTTGGAAGATGTAACTCCTTCCAGATACACATGTTAAAATTCTATTCTCCTGTCTGGTGACATTAGAATTTACCTTTCAGAGATGACCCTGCAATAATGATTCTGATGAAAGAAGCCCAATATAATTACTCTGCCATGTGAACGCCCAGCAAATAGATTATTATGAATCAGAAAGTAGACCCCCATAAGACAAAAAAATTGCTTTGAATAACCATTTTTAAAATCAATGTTTAAGCTTCTGGAGTATGGATAATATACTCCTGATATTTTTAAGCCACTTACTTTGAAATATTTTAACAGCCCAATGGCTGACAAAAAGCAAAGTTTTGATTTAAATTTCACAAATTCTGATAAAAAAGATTCATAAGGTTTTATTATTTGAATTTTATTCTCCAAGTCTTCGGGTTTTAAATGGGAATTGAATTGAGATTCAACTCTCTATTCAACTATCATAATTAATTTTTTGAATATTTTTATTTTCTTTAGTTGTACAAAGGGGTTGCCATTCACTGAAACAGTATATGGATACAGTGCATCTTGATCAATGTCACCCCTTTCAACACTCTCATCCAATCCTTATGTATCTCAATATTATATTATGGAATTTCTTGCCATTTAACAAAGCAGTTTAGGTGTACAATGCACCTGGAATTGTGTCACCACTTCAACATCTTCAACCTCATTTCAAACTACCCCTTGCTTTGTATATTTCAATTCTGGGAAGTATACAATGGATTCTTGCCTGTATTCTATCCTTTTCCCCTTCAATTTCCTACCCCTCTCACATTGCCCCCCACTACCCTCTCTTGCACTACATATTTACTGGTATTCATTTTGTTGGCTTTCACTTAGCCTTTTAAGAGAATTATAGTATTTTCACTCTCCATGGACTCTGACACTTCAGCTAATTCATTTGTACCTCCTTGCATACCATCCAATGTGTTTACTTTTACATTTATAGACACTCCTATCTACCACAAGTGAGGAAAGTCATGCAAACTAAGTTTCTCTGGGTCTGCTTTATTTCACTTAATATTATTTCTAAGTGTTTCATTTTTCCTTTAGAATGGTGCAATGTTATTCTTTCTGATGAATGAACAGAATTCCATTTTGTATGTATTTATATGTTTGTATATATATATATATATGCATATATGTTTGTATACATACATTTATATATGTACATATATACTTGTAAATTGGGACCAATAAAATTAGATATATATATATATATGTATATATAATTTATATATACATATATATTTCTTGATCTCTTTTTACAGTGAGAGGCATCTGGGCTGATTCCATATGTTGGCTACAGAAAATAATGCGATAATGAACATGATTATGCTGGTAGCTTCAGTGTGGCCTTGTTTCTGCTCTATTGGATAAATGACTGGTGGGTAGCTCTCTATTCAGTTCTGTGAGCAATTTCCATACCGTTTTCCAAAGTGATTGAACAAGATTACATTCCACCAACAGTGTAATAGAGTTTCCTTTGGGCCACATCCCTATCAGTATCTGTGATTGTTCGTTTTTTCATAATGACATTGTAAGAAGGGTGAGATGAATCTCAGTGTTGTTTGGATTTGCATTTCTTTTATGGAGAGAGATGCAGCTATTTGTCATTCTTACTTCTTCTAAGAAGTTATCTTTAAGTCTTTATCCCATATATTAATTGGGTTCTTGTTTATTTGAGGGTTTTTTTTGTTGGGTTTAACTTTTTGATCTCTAAATATGGGTTAGTTATGAAAACACTTTTCTAATGCTTAGCTAATAAAAATCTTCTTCCATTCTGTTCTCTTTCTATATATCCTGCTAACTTTTTCTGTTGCCATGTAGAAACTCTTCAGTATGATGCAATTCTATTGATCCAGAAAGAATGATATTACACCATTCATAAGGAAATGGAAAGACTTGGAACAAACTTATATTAAGTGAAGAAAGACAGACTCAAAGAAACATAGGTTGCCTAATTTCCCTCATTTGTTGTAGTAGAATGTGCCTCTAATTCTACAAGTAAACACAATTGGATGGTAAAAGAGAAAACATTACACTTGGACATGATAAATTGTATGGGATTCTAAACATTTATACAGTGAGATCAAAGGAGGATGACCTTTGGAGAGGATCACAAAGGATCAATAGCTGTACGAATATTATCATATAAAATAATGTTCATTAAAATGATCTCCAAGAAATGATTATGAGAGTTTCTTTATTATTTTGCTTTTTCCTTCAGTGTTCTGTTGCCATTTTTTTTAATTTCTGCACCTTTGGTCTTATATGTACGTTTGGATAGGGCAAGGGGGAATACAGAAATGGTGGGACAAAGGCTTAAATGCAGCAGTGCTACTCAATAGACATTACATTGTAAATGAACTATACAACTTATGCGAGAGGGAGTTTGAAAGGGAAAAACTGGGAGAATATGTGTGAAGAGGTGACACTGTTCAAAAAGAAATGTGCTCATCATCTGACTTATGTAATTGTAACCCATCTGTAAGTCATCTTTACAAATTAAAAATGGACCTCATAAACAGGCGAGTAGCTATACAAATATTAGGTTAAAATGGCTTTAAAATAAAAGTAGTATGAAAGTAAAAAGAGACAAAGAAGGACATTAAATATTGACAAAGAAAACTCTCCATCAGAAGGATATAAAAATTCTAAATATCAATGTCCTCAATCTTAGAGAAATTCATCAGAGAAATACTACTTACCCTAAAAACATGCGTATATCCAAATAAATTGTTGGTTGCTTGAACAAATCTGGACAGGCCATCCAGGTGAAAACTTAGCAAAAATTTTTAGAGCTAAATAATTGCATTGACAAGTTATACCTAACAGAAATCTACAGAGAATTT
Organism: Dipodomys spectabilis; assembly: GCF_019054845.1. Taxonomy (NCBI): domain Eukaryota; kingdom Metazoa; phylum Chordata; class Mammalia; order Rodentia; family Heteromyidae; genus Dipodomys; species Dipodomys spectabilis. The sequence continues at coordinate 5,990,720 of NW_024870882.1, read as the reverse complement.
CACCTACCAGTGTCACAATATATATTCCACTCAGCACCCCAAGGAATATTCTCCAAATTAGATCATATCTTATATCACAAGGAAAATCTTTCATAATTCAAAAATAAAAACGAAACTACTCTTTGTATCCTGTCAGACCATGATGGTACCAAATTAGATCTCGACATCAAAAGGCATCACATAACATTCTGAAACCCACAGAGATTGAATAACACATTGTTAAATCATCAGTGAGTCACTGAAGAGATATACAGGAAAGTTCCAACGTTTATGGAATTCAGTGGAAATGAACACACAAAATACTACCTCCTCTGGGACACAGCAGCAGCACAGACAATACTCAGAGGAATATTTATAGCTTTGAGTATGTACATCAACAAATTAGAACAATCTTAAATCAGCACTAATGATGCACCACTAAGTCTTTGACAAAACAGGAAAAACAAAACCAAAAACCACTAGACAGAAATAATACAAATTAGATTAAAAAATAAGTGAATCAGTCTCAAAAAACATACAATCATAATTGACTTTTATCTACTAGTAGCTCAAAAATTCACCCAATGAATGTCAATGTAGCTATTTTCAGAGATAGACTCAACAAGCTCAAACCAGTGAACAAAAAAATCTAGAATTCTAACAAGCAACATTCTGTTTGACTTTAAAAAATTCTCTGTTGTTATTATTAAGGTGATTTATAGATGGATTCTAATTACAAGGATCAGGTAATGAGTACATTTCTTTTTGTGAAATGTCTTCAGTTCCCTCACTTGTTCCCAGTCCCACCCTTCTCTCCCCACCCATGTGTTAAATAGTTCACCCATGTGTTCAATGTTCAATGAACTCCACTGCTGCAATTTTTCACTCTTTTCCCTAAAGCTCTGTGCCCACCCCTCACCTTCCTGAAGACACACAATGAATATACCAGGCATAAGGTAAAAAAGACAGAATTATCACAAACTATAAACAACTACAAACACAAAACAAAAAAGAAGTTTTCTGTTTCTGTATCTCATAGTTCATTTGAGTATGTATATGTTGTTATATAAATCTAATTGTTTTTTATCATGAAGTCAATTCAGGGATTAAGGTGTGATAACATAATATTGCTTTCTATTTAGTAATGCTTTTTATTTTAATATTAAAGTTGTAAGTAACACAATTCAAGTCCTAATGAAATTTGAAAGTTCATATTTAGATGTTCCAAATGTCTAATAATTCCCTTTTGGCAACCAAAATTTAAAAAAAGTCATGTTTTATCCTCACGAATGTCATTATTTCATGTGTAAAAAGTAAAATAAATGTAATGTTAATTCAGTGGACATAAGGAATCAAATACTTATGCAATGCATCAGTACCATAGATTATGACATCTATTAATAAAATTAATAAAACTTGTTTTAAGTAGATTACTTCAGACATGAACCAAGTGATAATTTTCTTTTCTAAGTGAAGTTATATAGAAATCACAGTCCAAAGGTTCCAGAATTCTGTGTGCTTTATACATGTCAATTTACACATATGCTAGGCTCATCTCAACGTTATTTGAAGATAACTGAGAACAGGATTAGAATAAAAAAATCACGCAAATGGTTAGCTGTATTTTGTGACTAAATAGGTCTCTTTTATATCTCTTTATTTTATTTGAAAAATCTGGAAAATTTATTTAAGTCACATCAAAAATAATGAGAAATATACACCCTTAGCTCCTTAAAAGACAATCAATAAAAAAAGGAAACAACAAAGAAAAAATTGAACCTCATTTTGCACGTGGTCTTTGTAAATTGTGGTGCTTTGTTACTGTGGATTATGTGACTCTCCCATGAATCTGGGCTCAAATCATAAGGGCTACAGGAAGAAAATTTCAAAATCTAGAGCAGCTAATACACCTGTGCAGTTGTTTGTAGGTTTCACTAAAGTCGCAGCTGGACATCAACTGTACAAAGGAAATAATTCTACTTCTCTGCAGGCAAGAATGTGATGGAAATCATAGTGTTATCTTCTTAGATGAAATAAGAACACCACACTTTAAAAGCTGACTAAATGATCAGCCCTTTGAATAACAGTGCCATTTTTAATGCATTCTAGATAATTCAATCCTTCATCCCTCCACAACCATTAATGACATTCACAAATCATTGCCGAGGGGAATTTCCAGTTCTATTTGATATTTCAAATGGATTAGGAGTAACATAAACAATAAATCCAAGTTGTTGAGAATATTTAATTTAGAATAAGCAAACAAATCAGATTCAACTCCATAGCATAACCTTTAGGAAAAGTGAATTAAGGTATATGGCATGTCCTTTGTAATTTAATTATAGACATTAGGGCAAAATGCCCGAAACACTCTGCAAGAAGGAAACAGAAATCTTTGATAAGATCTATTAAAGATTACAAGTAATTTTACCTACAATTTCTATTATATGATAGCATATTTTTTCTGCTAATCAGAGACAAAAATATTTTTAATTATGATATGAAAAATGCATCATCATGAATGAATGAAATCAGGGAGTAGATGGCTCAGTGCTGGTTGGTTCTGTTAAATATTCCCATTATTTTGAATGATCTGGTGTTTTTGTCTGTGTGGAATTATGAATGTATTTAATGTCTGGGCTGGAAAATTTGATTATTAGATCACTGCTGACACCCAATGTCAGGAATCTAACCTGAGTCAGAGTGGTAAATATATATATGTGCGTGTGTGATTGTGTGAGTGCCTCCAAGTCTGTATTTAGAAGGAAGTATCTTATTTCCCTCAGGGTATATACTTAATTCTATTAGTTATACTTCATTAATGACAGCAGATAAAAGTAATTGGAAGGATATGTAATCATATATGAAAATGCAACATTTATTGATTTTCAAAAGCTACACTATTCGAGAAATATTTAGTAAAACAAGTTAAATTATGGAAAGATAAAAGTAATGTGATTATTTATTGCATACAGTTTTATATTTTAGTTTCGTCAAGTAAAAATGCCATTTATTTCCACTGTATAGGAAGGTAAACCCTAAATATTACAGTTTGTGCCATATTTCACAATGAGAAGGTTTGTTTATATCAATAAGTTTATTTCTTTTGGTTCTGCTGTCCTATTCATAATTCTTCTCATAGTATTCTTCTATGGACTTTTTCTTTCTGCCAGTTTGGGGCTTGAACTTACATCATGCTCTCCGTTTTTTTTTTGTTTGTTTTTTGCTAACAGTGGTCAGTCTACTATTTGAACCATGCCCCAGCCCAGAAATTTTTGTAGTTAATTGGAGATAGAACCTCAGGAACTTTCCTACTAGCCTGAAAACCATTAGCCCCCAAGTCTCGTACTTCTTAATCACTAGGATTATAGAGATGAGTCTTGGATCCGAAGTGTCAATGACTTTTCGTGTCTTATAGCTTCCACATGTTTGCTAGTAATTGCAATAATAAACTACCACAGATTGGGTAGCATTAATATTGTAAATACATTGTCTCTGAGTTGGTGGAATTAGAACTCCAAGATTAGAGTTGGCTTCTGATTCCTCTTTCCTTGGCATATTCAAGGCATTCTGCTTCTCTAGGAGTAGACTTCAACTTAAATGCTACCTTTGAGATTCTGTTTCCCCATATGCAATCACTTTGTAAAACAATGGGTTTTTTATCTTTAGTCTGATTTCAGTGGGACATAACATATTACTTAATAGATAGAAGAAAATCTCTAATATGAAATTATTTGTTTGGGACATGGAAGTTACGGTTATACTTTTAAAAAGTAGCAAAAGAGGTAAAGGTTTTATTAGAGCTTGTAAGACAAGTATGAAGTCTTGACCTTAGACATGCCACATTTAAATTCCCAGTGCTATTGGAAAATTGAACTCAAAACCTATACTTGTGAAACAGCATCTCTGACACTACCATACCTGCAGATTATAATTTGATTGCTTATTTTGAGGTAGTATCACTATGCCTGGGCCTGCTTGGACTGAGGTCCTCCTAACACAAGCACAAAACATTTTGCCTGGAACTGGAATTCTCTAAGTTCTGTTTTCCAAGTAGATAATATTATAGATTTGAGCCACTTTATTCAGTAAAAGTATACAATTGCAAAATATCTTGGTATTACCTATATTTGTGCTTAACATATATAGCTAACCTTAATTTTCTCCCTTTTTTGTTTAGTACTCTGAGTTGAAACCATTGGCTTTCTTGATATACATGGCTTTGTTTTGGATGGAATGCCATCACAATAAAAAAAGTCTCACAAAAGTTTATGTCAAAAATCATGGAAAGAAGGCTACAGGTTTGAAAAAACACTGATCTTTAAGTTATAATTGCAGTATTATTTATAGTGTTAGTCAGTTCTTACTTAAGTATCAGGAGGAAGGCAGAAATGTGAAAGATGTCAGGTCTCTGTAGAAATTTTGTAGTTGTCATTTCATGTTATCTTCCTTCCTTAAAGCTTGTTTTATTAAAACCCTCTCGGTGTATATTGGTTGGACTGATTGGTAATCATCTCTGGAAATAAAGCTGATTTTAAAGGCTGGTGGTTTGGTAAATAAAGGAATGATCAGAATGAGCACAGATATTGTCACAGATTGAGCCGACCAGGTTAACTGCTGAACAGCCAAAAAAAAGCAAAGTTTCAAGTTTGATGATCCACATTGGAACATATACAGATAGATAGATATATACATATACATATACATACATACATGAAAAATTAAATCTCCAGTAGAATATAGAGAAACTTGGAGTGACAGGTATTAAACTATATCAAACTGTTTGCAGGAAAGGTACAGTAAAATATAGATAGTTTAGCATAGATTTTGTAAAGGATGAAAATTCTTCCTTCATTATATACTTTACAAATATCCTTATTATGTTTTAAGTTTTTTTTTGTGAAAATACCATACAAAGGGGTTACAATTACAGAGACAATGTAATGAGTATATTTCTCATCAAGCACTGTTACCTCCTCCTTTCTATCCCTTTATCATCCCTTTCCATCTCCCCTTCCCGACCCTCTCTCCCATCTTGAGCCAAAGTTGTAAATTTCATTTTTCTACATAACATCTTGTACATCTCATTGTTGCACTAGGTTGACCTGTATCCCTATTTAAACAATTTGGTTTTTCCCTTCCCATCCACAAATTATACCAACATCAAATACAGTGAAAACTAGGTTGTTGTTGTTGTTTTTTTTATTGTACTAGGAGCATCTATACAATGCTGAAAATTTGAATTACACAAAATATGCAACATGGGTAGGCTCTGGTGGCTCAAGGATGTAATCTTAGCTAGTTAAGAGGCTAAGATCTGAAGATCACAGTTCAAATCCAACCTGCATAAGAAAGTTCATTAGATTCTTATCTCCAATTAACCACCAGGGCAAATGGAGTTCCAGTTCAGATTGTATGTCAAGCACTGGCTTAGAACACAAAAACACCATCCAGGCCCTGAGTTTAAGCCCTGGGATCAACAGAAACAAAAATATAAAATAAAACATGGAGTTAGATATTTTATAATGAAACATAATTTAACATACTCTACATTGTTAGAAAGACTAGACTTAAGTGTTAGCTTTATAACCTACCATAATAAGTGATGTTGTCGACTTATTAAACAGAAATGCTTATTCAGATTTCCAAGTTTGAAGGTTTCAGTATATGTTCAGTTGGTTTTATTGCTTTGGGAGCCTGTGAGAAGACAATGGCAAGGTGGGGAGCGTGTCAAAGAGAAAATTTTTTTTTAACCTAGACTGATTAAAAGATAAAATAAGAAAGTAGTTGAGAGTCTATGTTCTCATAGCTTTCACGCTGAAGAACTTAATCTCCAGAACTATTCAGATATTCTCCACAGTCTGGGAGGAAATAGAAAGTCACTTTTCTTTAACTCATAGATCTTTCTGGGGCATTCTAAATTCAATTGGCAACACCTTCACAAATGATAATGACTTGTCCAGGGGAAGAAGCAAGTAGATATTTCTGTAAATTCTAATCATAACTCAGCAGACTAAATATTTTATGGAATTCCTATTAAAATATTTTCTTGCAGACGGAGTGGGTCTTTATAATACAAATGTGTGTATCTGTGTGTTTGTATGTGTGTATGTGTGTGTTGAATAAACTAATGTAACAATGTAGCAGAGAAAAGTATTAGTGGGGCTGGGAAAGTGTCTTAGTTGTGGAGCCCTTGCCTTGCGTGCATGAGGCCCTTGGTTCGCTTCCTCAGCACCACATAAACCAAAAGAAAAAACTGGCGCTGTGGCTCAAGTGGTAGAGCGCTAACCTTGATCTGAATAGCTCAGTGACAATGCCCAGGCCCAGAGTTCAGGCCCCACAACCGGACCCAAAAAAATATTAGTATGGCCTTTCGTTTTCCTTCTTATACTATGAAGGTCTGCCACAATTCCCAATCAAATCCTATCCAAGATTCAAACATTAATGCTGTCCCAAAAGTTTTGCATGCATGAAGGGCTGGGAAGGTGGCTCAGTGGTAGAGCACTTACCTTACTTACCAAAAGTTTTGCATGCCAACCCAAGTACATCTACTGCATTTAAGATGGTCATGGTATATAAAATTTTAAGTCTTTCAATTACGTTGTCACCAAAGAAACAACATATAATATTTCCTTAAAAATACCTAGACTGTAGAACACTTTACCCAGAAAATTGAAGGAATATACTTTATAGGATTTAATTTAAAATTTAGTCACTGAAATGGATGTTCTATATCCACAACTCAGAGTCCTATTAAACTACATAATTTCAAAACTCATCTATTACCATCTTCTATGAACACAGTCCTTCCTGAAAACAAACCAGTTGTGGTAAACAAATTACCGTGTATGCCATTGTCAAATGCAGCTGTTCTAAAGCATGGAACTGGCAGCAATTAATGCCTGTAAACAGCTGGTTCTAAGGAGTATGGAAAGTGATTTTTCCACTATAAGTAGAAAAGTCCACAGATGTTTCAGATTGTTTCGTTGTTTGCATTTGTGAGATATATTTTGGAAAGCACAATGAATGAAAGCGTGCTGTTTTGTAAAACTTTGCTGGCTGACACACCAGGGAAGGAAAACTTTTGAAATGTTTCAAATGAAAAGACAGATAATAGGGTGGGTAAACTGTGGTATGCAGTTTAAATACAGACTGAAGCAAACCAAAGAATGGGAAAAAAAACTTTTTCTTTAAGAAATGCTTTCTGGGTATATTGTGCTATACACTATAATGAGGAAATGATCATTTCTTTGGAAAAGTAAGGAAAAAACACTCACCTGTTGAACTTCTTTTTAAAGTGAATCTTAAATGACAAGGATGAAGAAATTTAAATGGGTTCATATTATCCAGTATCACTTTAATTTTTTATTAAAAGCCAAAACAAACTGACAGGCTATTAGTCCATGAAGATTTACAGAGTAAGTTTCTGGCATATGTTTTATTTTGTTCCTCTTTTTTGGGGGATGATATAAATATTTTATTTTAAAGAAGCAACTTGGTTTTAACCATTACCCACAAAATGTATGCAGTCATAGAATAAGAAATTTTTTTATTAATTTAAGACAATACTAGGCTCATTTTATGCCAACACAAAATATAAAAAACAATGACATTTTCACTGAACAACCACTCATTAAAAAATCATGAAATAATATAGTAAAACTCCATGCCAATTTTTTTTGTTGGTTGTGTGCCTTGAACTCTGTGCCTGGGCACTGTGCATCAGCTCTTCATCTCAAGGCTACCACTGTACCATCTGAGCCACAGTGCCATTTCTGGTTTTAAGGTGGTTTATTGGAGATAAGAGTCTCACAGACTTTTCTGCCCAGGCTGGCTTTCAACCACTATCCTCATATCTCAGACTCCTGAGTAGCGAGGACTACAGGCATGAGCCATCAAAGTCCAGATCCAAGTCAATTTTTAAAAAGCAAGCTTATTGAAACTTTTAGCTTTTTCCAGTAAACAATCTTATTTTTTCAGAATTAGCTTATAACTGAGTTATTTTTAGATGTAACCATGAATTTTTTATAGAATCAAATATAATTCTATTACTCAGTATTTCACAAAAATCCACTGTAATTGACTTTCTCCAAAATCAATTATTACATACTATCTCACACACTATATTCATTACATTCCAAATAGTTTGGACCATTTCATATAAATTCTAGGTGCTATTTTACATTATAAATTCACATCTGTGGTTTTAAACTAAGGAGAAAAGATTTTAGAGGTAAAATC